>NW_026695443.1:0-52084 GCF_029851405.1 Lichtheimia ornata | reverse complement strand
ATGTTGTCAAAAGGAATATTGCTGCGCCAGCGCATAATACCCCGACATTTGACCTTGATTGGTGTTGTGTATTTTGTTTTGCACATCGAGAATGCCATAGGCGAAAAAAAAAAGTAATAGACCATTCGATAACGTTTATTTATATGCCCTGGATCGACACGCATCACCTTTTCCTTCGACGCTGACAATTGCTACTAGCATCTGGCATATCATACAATAGATTCAATTGCAGGGAGCATGTACTTAAATCCATGGCAACAACAAGCGTCATCCTTTGATGCAACGATGCAAAAAGGTGTATACCATTGGTTACCGTGGTAATCATCCAACGCGACAACGTCACATACATACAATATGCATTGCTGATTTGGAGATACATGCTCAAGTTTCCTTACTACGTCTATGGGTCACTTTTTTATTGAAGGTTGTAAATATTGTGGATCTATGTCAAGCCTTTCGTATTTAAAAGGAGATGCTAACATGCCATTTATCGATTATAAAGAGCCCGACCATTGAGTGTTAAGTGACCCATCGTTTATTGTTTGCAATAAAAAAGTTGCAAACGACATTCCAACTGCCCTAAGCCGAAACATTGGTCACGTTAACATGTGCTTCTTAATCACATGTGGGGCTTTGTTCAGCATACCAGTAATGAGGGGAGCTGCTGAAACCATTGGATGGTAGAAAAAGGGGCCCATAAAATGGCGTATAGCAAAAGATGGGCAGGGTACCAACATGACATGAATGAACAAGTGATGAAGACCAGGACATAAAGGGGCCATTAACTAACACGACAACGAGGAGACAAAGAAAACATAAAAATCCGATCCGGTCGTAACTTGTATTGTCCATTGTCTTTTTATATTTTCACGACGTAAGAGGTTGTGGGCCATGAGTGAGCACTATTGCGATGTTGGTTTGGTGCAATCCCATGGTCAAGAAAGGACAACTTGAGCATCGTATGTCATGCTGTTACAAGAGCACCACCGCGATTAAGGAGATAGTTTCGTTACACCTTTATTATGTGTACGTTGAATGTAAATTATCATCATCATATCAGCTCTCAGGTTTGAACAAATGCATGCGTGTGATTTCTAGAAACGAGTGGAAACGGTGCTTGAAATCATGTGATGTGTCAAAAAGTCGAGGCACAGATCAAGAATGGTTACTGCTATCGGGTCATTATCGATACAACAACGTTTATAGTTTCAGCCACATGTAATAAATGTTGCTTGCATTAGGGAGACGTTTCATATATAGACTCCTCAGTAAGGCAATGACACTAAAAAGATGATTTCTATGCCTTGCTAATTAGCAGCCAATTTACAGACTATGTATGGGTACAAAGTACCAGCAACGACATCCACCTATACATGGATGCATAAATTGGTTGTTAAACAATGATTGTAGCACCATCCTCGATGTTACCCTGTTGTCGCAATTTATATAATTGGGCAATTTGGTTAACAGTGACTACTACTACTATTGTACTCCTGCAGCATTTGCTCCTATGTGTCACTGGTCCTGTCATTGAAAGGATCAACAATAACAAGAAACGTAAGAGAATAAAGAGTGATACGGAGGAGGAGGACGTGACACATGACGCCATTTGATGAAGAGAGCTAGCTATCAAAAGATGCTATTATCCATAAAGTTGGGTCGTCTGGGATATCATGTGTGGCAATGATCTCCTCCTCCTCCTGTTCTCCACCTTACACACGCACACCCACTTTTTGTCTCCTTTTACCGAGAGCGGGAAATGGATAATAGCATTTGGCAGCTGTGCAACATGAGACGCTTTTGGTATGGTTCGATCTGTGTCCAGACAACCAATTTGTGTTATGTTCAGCACATTCATCCTCTTTTTGTAATTCACTTTTTTTCTTTCTATCGTTGTCCAACAACCCATTCCCCATTCCATTCTTTCATATATCGCCATCATCATTATCATCAATTCAGTCTATTATCATAACAACAACAACGACACATCTTCTACATATTACAACGCGTCCGCTAGAGGAGACAATAGATAATTCCAATGTCACAACAGCAGCAAAGACAACAGGGCGAACACGTCTCTGCTGAAGATGAGCTTGTGCACTTGCGATCGCAGAATGAGCAGCTTTGGAAGATTGTCGAAAAGCAGCGTGTCATGATTCAGAACTTGCAAAAGGACAATAGTCGACTGGCCATTGAACGAGATGGTATTCTTGACAAGTATCAAGCCCTCGAAAAGGAGATGGGCATGCGTACACAACGACAACGCTATACATCGATCCTCATCTCGCCCGAAATGCTACGAGAGATTGCTGAAGCAGACGATGCCACCACACCCCTTGAACAACAACCACCTACTGTACCTACTATCATTACCAGTAATTTGAGTACAGGGTCAACAACAGCTACAGCAGCAACAGGAGGAGGTGCTACTACACCTTCGAGCAGTGGTAGCAGTAGCCCAGTGCCACCACCACGATCTCCTTTTCGACGTGTACCAGCGGATGATATTCGATCGGTCAAGAATATGGAGACATCACCACCCACATCGCCTGTACCTACTGAAAAAGCCAGACGTAGAAAGGCTCGTGAAAGTATGATGCCTCCTCCACGTACGGTTCTTGAACACGACCCAACTATGCGCGCTGCATCACCGCCTCTTCCCCGCATCATTCCGTCATCTGGTTTATCCCGCTCTGAAACACCCCCCATGGATCATTATCATCATCCACTTGCTGTGCCCACCATTCAGGAACCATTTCAACAACAACAACATGATCATATCGAGCATGCTGGTTCTAGTTTCTCCGTCAATGAGGTTTACATCAAGGTCACGGGTTCTACCATCAAGACCAATGAACGTGGTAAAGAAGTCATTTCATTCATCATTGCCATTGGTCGATCCGAGGAGCCTACTTTTGATGAGCTTTGGCGTGTGGAAAAACGTTATTCGGACTTTTTGGATCTCGATGCAAAGGTAAAAAGAGAAGAGAGAAAATATGCCGCAAAAGCAAAAAGAAAAAAAAAAGGTCTTGTCCAATGTGATGCAAGTCTAACCTTAATCAATTTAGCTCAAGGCACAACCAAATCCAGAAGTCACGAGCAGAATCTCAAAATTACCTGACAAGGCCATGTTTACTACGCATGCTCCCAGCAAAGTGGATCAACGCAAGGTAAAGAGAGCGAAAGAAAAGGGACCTTGTAGATCATTCATTCATTCATACATGTACATACATAGTTGGCATTGGAGCAATATTTACAACATGCACTTTCGCTTCCTTGGCAAGACATGTCCGACCTTTGTGAATTCTTGAGTACCAACGTCATTGAGCATGATGTATACCGAAAGGTAAAAAGAAGGTTTGAGTGGTGATACATTGCAAACTCACTCACCTTGGTCATTTTAGGCAATTGGTATGAAGGAAGGCTACCTGACCAAGCGGGGCAAGAATTTTGGTGGATGGAAATCGCGGTACTTTGTATTGAATGGTGATGTGATTGATTACTTCGAATCGGTAAGTTGCTATAGCATGATGGCATTTATCATATATACTTATACTGTAAATAGAAGGATGGCAATCAACTAGGCACGATCCGCCTCACCAATGCCCAGATTGGCCGTCAGACATCAGGTGTTACACCAGCGGCCGATGACAACAATAGCGTTTATCGTCATGCCTTTTTGCTCGTTGAACAAAAGCGTGCTGGTTCATCCAATGTGGTGCGTCATATCCTATGTGCAGAATCAGACCAAGATCGTGATGAATGGGTTGAAGCCATTATCCAAAATATCAACTTTGACAATGACCCACCCGCCAGCCTTGTCAAGGAGAATAAGCGCAACAAGAAGGATAAACCACGTAAATCATCCAAGGGCGATGTGGTGCCTACAGTGAAGGAACCTGAAGGCGTAGTAGTGGGTATGGCTATCAGTAGTGGTGTTGGCCCTACACCTTCTGTGTCAAGTGATAGCACCGATTCTTCCTTATTATCATCTTCTTTACCTTCCAATGCGGGTGGTATGCCACCACCACCACCTTCTGCTGCATGGACAACCGATTATGGCCGTACTAGTTTGGATCAGCAATTACCTCCACATGGCCGTAACTTGCATACACCACCACCTATTCTTATGCGTCGTAGCTCCATGGTCAATCTTAGTACTACGAGTGAAGAATCAGCAGCAGCAGTGCCACCACCTATACCAACACGTGCTCCATCCCCTTCAAGTGGACGTACCAGTGAAGACATTCTTGATGAGATGCCTGATAAAAAGACAAAGAATAAGGCAAACAGGATGACATTTTGGGGCAAGAAAATGTTCAGCAGTAGCAGCAGCAGTAACAACAGTACCGAGAATCCACCTGCTCCTCGAACATCCAATTCATTAACCACCGATTCAGCTTCTACTACCACCACGAGCACAACACGAGCAAGTATTGCACCCTCAGGATTCCGAAGTTTCTTATCCCGATCATCCAACGAGTCCTCAGACCGCCATCAAAAGCAACCTGAAGGACCCTCACCGAAACAAGTCTTTGGTATACCCTTGGAAGAAGCCGTTCGCGTATCACGTGTGGTGGAAGGATATGAATTGCCCTCTGTGGTCTATCGATGCATTGAATATTTGGATGCCAAGAATGCTGTGATGGAAGAAGGTCTTTATCGATTGAGTGGCAGCAGCACGGTCATGAAGAATTTGAGACAACGCTTTAATCGTGAAGGGGATGTGAATTTGTTGGCTTCCAAGGAAGAATACGATGTGCATGCTATTGCTGGTTTACTCAAGATGTGGTTACGTGAATTACCCACCAGTGTGCTTACACGTGAACGCCGCAGCGACTTTTTGCATGTCATTGATTTATTGGACCGCAAGGATCGTGTCAACGAGCTTGGTCGTTTGGTTTCCCAGTTACCCTTGGCTCACTACACGTTGCTACGTGCATTGACGGCCCATTTGATTCGTGTCGTTCAACATTCGGATATCAACAAAATGACCGTACGCAATGTCAGCATTGTATTTTCACCTACCCTTGGTGTGCCTGCCATGATTTTCAATTTATTCATGAGCGAGTTTGAGTATGTCTTCTGCACGACCGAGGATGGTGATGCTGCTCCACGCATGATTGAAGATGAAGATGATGAGGAAGATGATGATGAACAACAAGAAGAAGCTACCACACAAAATCAAGATGAATCTACCACGTCTCAACAACAACAACAACAACAACCTGCATCTGGATTGAGTCGCAAATCCACACTCAAATTACGCGACGAATATGGTCGAAATAATCGCAACAGTATCAGCTATGTCGATGGTGCACCCAACGCTATTGTAGAATTGGAACGTAACATGGATGGTACGTATGGCATGTCTGCCTGGTTGATGATAAATACTAATGGCATTTAAATAGGTCCTCCTGTTTTGGATGAAGATGATGAAGAAGTAGATGAATTAACGCTATCCACATCCCAACCACGCCCCTCCGAAGATGATACCGCTTCCGTAAAGAGTGAACGTACCGATACGCCTACACCAACCAACAACACATCACGTATTAGCTAATCCTTTTCCGCCTACTACTCTTCCTTCTCCTCCTCCTCCTCCTCCTCCTTCTTTCCCTGCCCTTTCCTCTCGCTTTTTTTATCACTTCTTTTATATAGTACATGCTCCTTCCAATTATTGAGTAACACACATGCCCGAATACAGAATCTTTTTTATCATATATATACTTTAATGCTATTCAATACTACTATTACTACTGCTGCTGCTACTACTGCTGCTGAATGAATGGATCCCATGAATAGCTGTTGGTTTTGAGCTGTAATGCATGGCTGTTCCTTTTGTTGATTGATCCACCTTGTAGAATGACGAACTACCAAGGTATTCTTCCACACTCTTGTAATCTATACAAATCGATGGCTGAGGTTAATATACGCTGTGAATGGGATGAAAGAACGTTGTTCTATTTACCCATGGCTTGGAATATCCTTTCAAAGTGCGGCATAAATTCGCTTGTCGGAATGTACAAGTTGAATTCAAGATCGGCAAACACAGCAAACTCGTGATCACGCACTTCTTTTGAATCCACATCCAATTCATCATCAATGGCCTAAACAATGATTTAATTCCCTGAACTCATTCATTGCACTCCCCCCTACTGTACCTCGAATAATGGTTCAAACCATGTTCCTTTTGCTTCATTCGCTTTGGTGGCTAAAAATAAGCAGCATGCTAAAGGTGATGTGAGTAAGTAACCAAGCACGGGACTCCCCATTGATCCTGTATACACATACCTGCAATCAACTTTCGATTCTTTTTGGTGACCACATTCTAGAAAAAAAAAAGTGGATTTAGTCTCTGCCTATCCATCCATCCATCCCATCCATGCAAGTTTTTTCTTTCTTACCTTCATGACCAATTTTTCAAAGTAGGCAAATGCATGGGCCACACTGGAAATCTCCAAATCGACCGTTTTTGCAATTTCAAGCAAATGTAACTTGATAGCACGGATCTTGCTCAAGGTGATCTCGGGTGATATTTCGGGATGTTTCAAACGAAATTGTTCATTCAACTCGCGTTTCATATCCGAAGGTCGCATATGGCTCCCTGCAGCCGCAGTCGTTGTACCCTGATAAAAGTGGTTGACATGGCAGAGATACCCAAATATAAATCATTACCTGAGAGCTAGATAAAAGACCGAATCGGTTGTATGTATCATTGTCGAGGAAATAAGCATCGTACGTGCTATTGCAGCGACTTGCATCTTGTCTACAGATTCAAATAGGTTAACCATGTGTGTGTGTGTGTGTGTATGTATATAGCAGGGCGAAATGCTACTACTTACTCCAAGGAAAAGGAAGGTGCCAAGAAATGTGCATAAGAAAGTGCATGTCGGCGTTTGTTGCTATCATGATTGGCCAATTGCTGATGTCTACAAGTGTAGAAAGAGAGAGAGATGAATATCCCATGTCCACCCCCCCTCATGATAAAGAATAGATACACATACAGATAACCTCGATTGATGGATTCTTCAGCTGCCTTGCGTTTACCAGCAGGGAAACGGATTTTGTCAGTGTAATAGCGTACGACTGAGAGGAGACCGCCATGATAGTTCTAATGAGGGAGGGAGGAGATTAGCGACGATCAAAGAATGTGAGTGATAGTGGCACTTGCCTCCTTATCGGCATGATGTGATTTCTTTTTGATCTTTTCCGATGCAATGGGACGTTCGCTGTCCTCTCGAGTCAATTTATGATGTTGTACATCGTCTTCATCGACCGACCATCGGCGACGAGATGGCATCGCCACTTTGTGGTGTTCCTTCAATTGTTGACTTAGGAGTGATCCTGGTGCTGCTGCTGCTGAAGCTGCTGCTGCTGCCGTTGTCATAACGGATGGCGTGGTTGCCATAGATGGTGGCGCAGCGGTGGATGAGCATGGTATGCCGTGCGTAGCTGCTGCTCCGGAAAATACATGTTCTTCTGAACCATGGTTGCTATCGGTAGAGTGCAGCGATCCAACAACTAGAATAGAAAACAATGCAAGATTGTGCGTGTGAGTGAAGGGCGTGAAGAGAGGGGGGAGTCCATTGGTGTGTGTACGTGTGTGTGTGTTGTGATTGACTACTACCTTGAGAATGGATGGCATGGGTTGTTGTTGTTGTGTCATGGTCGTTATGAATGGATTCAAGGCTTTTGGCATGGTTGGATTCCAAAGAAACGGGACTGACAATGGCAGAAGAGATAACTTGTCGATCAGCTGGTTGTTGTTGTTGTTGTTCGTTGCCCAAGGAAATGTTGGATAAAAAAGAAAAGGCAGTTGGTCTCGAATTGTTACGCCTAGATTTACGACTTTTCGTCGTGCCCATTGGCGTACACAAAGGGAGTGAAGTTGTTTAAAAAGAAAAGAAAAAAGAGGTCGCGATTCAACCGAAAAGCAAGGGAGTGTGTAGGAGCGTAATATAAAAAGAGCAAAGGAAGAGAGAGAGACGACGGATGCTGAGAATGAATCCCGCACACAATATGAATGCAAAGGATGATGCGTGAGTGGATTATGTTTGAGCGAGAGAGAATGAGCATTGTAGTGAACATAAATCCGCCTCCGTATATGGTACAGTGATGACGGTGATGGCTGTGTGGGGGGCGGGGGAGGATTGCCAAGGAGATTGTGTCAATGGGGCGAATGATGATGATTGATTGTAGGATGTGTGTGTATGTGTGTGTGACATGTCATGCATGAAAAAGTAGACAATGACACACATTCAACTCTCTGCTGTTGCAACTCAAATCAACTGTTCTTTTATACAAGCAGAATCACACGATTTAAATGAAAAAAGATACAAGATGATGGGCGGCTGGTAAATGTGTGCAACAAAGGCCAGCTGCGGTGTCATATAACCTAACTACAGCAATAATATGGCATCCGGGATAGCGTTCCGATCTGTCATAGTCGCATCATGTCATTCATCCTTGTTGATAATCAAGATAGGAAATGGTTTTATATTGGCAAGTGATGCTAATGTAAGATGGAATGGGGCAGAATCATGTGCTGAATAGCGTGTGTGTGTGATGTGAAATTTCGTTTGAAATGATCATCATGGTACACGGCAGCTAACAATGAACCATGGGGACACAACGCGTTACACAAAAGTGAGGAGAGACAAGGAAAAAAAAGATCTTTTCGTAAAGAGGAAGGGAATGTGAACTTGTCCTACTCATCTTTCTTTCTTTCTTCTCGAATGGGTGCTGTTTGTTGTAAAGGGGATATTGATTTTGATAGTCAAGGTAGTAACATGTCGATCCCAGCTATTATCATCTCCACACACGCACATACGTAGACACACATATGCATCATACTCAATTTTATTATTAGTCTATCTCGATCATTTCTATCAACTACGTGCTGTGGGTCGAGGCTCGTTTTTCAAAGTTCGCATAGTACGACACAAGCGTACCGGACGTGAATATGCCTTAAAGTACACGTCAAAGGATCGTTGCATTCAGCGCAAATGTGTTGGACCCATTTTATGTGAACGACGCCTCTTGGAACGACTCGAATACCCTCTCATTGTCAACCTGCGGTATGCATTTCAAGATGACGAGACTTTATACATGGTGCTTGATCTCATGCTGGGTGGTGATTTACGGCACTTGTTGGATACGAGCGGTCCACTCAAGGAACTCCAAGTCCGGTTCTATGTTGCCCAAATTGCATTGGCGCTTCATTATCTCCATCTCCGGCGTATTGCTCACAGGTAATCAATATGAGACACGCCCACTCTGAAACGCGTCCTGTTTTCCACTAACACAAAGAATAGAGATATCAAACCCGAAAACATCTTACTAGACGCACGAGGACATGCTCACGTTTCTGATTTCAATGTGGCGGTTGGATTCTCTCAACAAAAACCATTACGTTTTACAACAGCGGGCACGATGGCTTACATGTCACCTGAAATGCTTGGTAAACAAGGTTACAATTACTCAGTCGATTGGTGGTCTTTGGGTGTCACTGCCTATGAATTACTATTTGGCAAGGTGTGTGTACAGGATTTTTTTTGTGGCGTTCTAGATCACTTATGCATGGATGATAGCGACCTTTCAAAGGCAAAACCAACGATCAAATGGCGGAATCCGTTTTACACACTCCACTTGAATTCCCTGCCAATGTGTATCAGATTGTATCAGCCGACTGTGTGAACATGATATCAGGAGTATGTAGTAGTTGTAGTAAATGGCATGTTATGCGTTATCATATTGATGCCTCTTCTTTTTCTAGTTACTCGAAAAGTCCCCCAACAATCGACTTGGTTTCAAGAGTTTTGAAAAATTCAAATTGCATCCATGGTTTGCAGGTCTCGATTGGGATGCACTTGAATCGAAACAAGCTGTACCGCCTTATATACCCAATGTAAGCGACAATGATAATGACAATGATGACAAGGTAAAAGAAAAAGCTCATGATTGATTGCTTTTAGGATAAGACTTTTCATTTTGATGCTGTGCATGAAATTGAAGAGATGCTCTTGGATGATCCACAACCACGTAGTCGAAGATTACGCACTTCACAATCAGACCACCCACCTGTCACTGAGTACGCCCAATGGAGACAAATCGTCGAAGACCACTTTTTACCTTACGATTATACAAAACAAGATATGGTGTTTAGCCCGCCACCACCCCCTGCTACGTCTTCTTACAATTATACTGTGATCAAGGCAGATGACGATGATGGATTTATTTATGATCGTCCCCATAACAAGAAAATGTTATCATCCACATCAGCCGCATGACATGACCATCTCCAAATAAATTCACACACACACACACACATGGGCTGTTGAAACATGTATGAACAACAATGTCATTGTCTGCTCAAAATGGTTAATGAATCACACAAGCTGTTGTGACACATCAATTGCATCAGGTTGATTGTTCCATTCATGTGATGGCAAGTGCGTATATATCAAGGCGTGATATGTCTATATTATGATTGTGTTATATACCATACGGTTTGCTGAAATGACGAATAACACGACACGAGAGAGAGAGCTATGTATGACAGCCACACGCTTTGATGGCAAATACAGTTACAAAGGATCTCGCATGACTCCGCTGAGATTGCATAAAATAGGGCAATGGTATTCCTTGGCGGTAGGATGAGTCGCCTTGTTGACGTCTTCCGCCGTGTATCAATAAAACAGCTATCCTACAAGGTCGAGACAATGTATCGGCAAGATGTAATCAATAAAGGGAGATGAGTTGTATTATCAAATGCACCCATTATTCAAGGCACAATGAACCAATCATGCCCTTTCTCTTTCTCTCATTCTTCCTTTATCACAGCATTTACAAGTGAATGTACTTTTACATCCTGCATTTACCGTACCATGGATCTTTCTATAATACAATCCATCACGTGCTAGTATACAACGAGGTCCAACTCATGAGAAGGGAAGCTTCTTACACTAAAGAACTAAGAAATGGTTGACCAACGCAATCCCGTATTCGTTAAGATAAGCCTTTAATCCAACATCGTTCCTAAGATACAGATTGAAAGGTACAGCGATATGGTTCAAATGGGGGAGTGGAGCTATAACGAGTTGAGAAGTTTCTATCGTTTGGTGAGCATTGTTCAAAGGTAAAAATGGATGGACGTGAGTTGGATGATGATGGTTGCCAGGTTGCACAAAGGATGATGATAGTAGCTGCCATAGAGATAGCCTGGTAGGGTCGATAATTGGGTGCATCAATCGTTCAGGACGAAAACATCAAGGTCAAGTTGACAATGGATGCATAAGAACAGGGCTCTTTTTCCACACGTTGTATATACCCGAATCCTTCCATCCCATGCACCAAACCAATATTCATATCCATAATAACTCGTATGTATTGAAAGCAAGTTGCTACACGTAAATAAAGCTGCTTCTATATGATGGCTATCTGCTGTCACGTAACAACGGCTGCAAGGCACGTCGCTGCAAGCAAAGATCGCCGTTTTGAGACAATGGAGTAGAGGCCTTGCTAATGGCAACTGCTGCAATGGATGCTGCTACATTTGATTGTGATAGAGGAGCGTGCAAGAGAGGGTGAAGTGTCAAGGAAGGCGTGTGTTGTAGAAGAGTGACAAAAAGGCTGTGTACGCATCATGGACATGCCATTCAGTCAAAGACAATCGGATCAAGGCAGTTGCAGGATTGACATGATGGGCTGAAGCAGGACAATCGTTCGCAGGTGGTAGTTGTGCTTGAATGGGGCAGCAGTTGAGAATGGGACGAAGAGTCAAGAAGTAGGAGAGGAGAGTACTGGAAATTAAAGTATGTTGAATGATGTTTCTTTGTTTAAGCGTTTTTCAGTCAAATCCACTCGGATAAAGAAAGTTGAAGGATGGAGATGATGGGCTGGAGCAGGGGAATCGTTCACATGCATTGGTTTGGGCAACAAAGGCTAATGGGAGGAATGGGCTATTAGCTGGTAGTTTACAAATAACTTTGCAAAATGATTCTTCTGATATTGGATGATACTTCTGTGTTTGAGCGTTTTTCAGTCAAATCCTCTCGGATCAAGAAAGTTGAAGGATGGGGATGATGGGCTGGAGCAGGGCAATCGATCGTGTGTATTGGTTTGGGCAACAAAGGTGAATGGGAGGAAAGGGCTATCAAGTGGCAGTTTACAAATAACTTACCAATTTGATTCTTCTGATATTGGATGATGTTTCTGTGTTTGAGCATTTTTCAGTCAAATCCTCTCGGATCAAGAAACTTGAATGGTGTGCATGCTGGGCTTGAGCAGGGCAATGGTTCACATGCATTGGATTGGGCAACAATGGTGAATGGGAGGAAGGTACCTATTAGCTGACAGTTAAAACAGGGAATTAAGTTTGCAAAAGTATCATGCATTGATTCAAGCCCTGAGTTTTTGTCTCTGTCACACAAAGAAATCCTCCTGCATCTTTTGCTCTATCATCAGGGTCAAGCTAATTCACAATGAACAAGGGCACTTTTCCTATAGCACCACACCTATAGCATATGTAAAACATAAAGACCCCAGGCTTCATTGTATTGTTTTGAGATATGGGTGTCTTTATGTTTTACATATGCTATAGGCGTGGTGCTATAGGAGAAGTGCCCTTGTTCATTGTGAATTAGCTGGACCCTGATGATAGAGCAAACGATGCAGGAGGACTTCTTTGTGTAACTCAACTCTTTTGCATGATTCGAAGGGTCAATGGATGATACTGTATACATTGATCAGCAATAGCTCATAGTTGGCAGCTAACATGCACTTCTATCGATTCGCAGCTTTTGTCTATTCCATCACAATGGAACAATGCTCCTCCTTCAGCCCATCATTTCCATCATTCAACTTTCTTGATCCGAGCTGATTTGGCTGAGCTACGGTCAAAGAGAGAATACACCAGCCCATATACATGTAGGGCTATCTACCTCGACTGATCTTTCTTTGTTTGAACGTGGCTCCGTCAAATTAGCTCGGATCGAGACAATCGAAGCATGGAAATAAATATCTGGAGCAGGTGCATCTTCCCCATGCAGTGGATTGGGTAACAGTGTCAATTGGAAAGAAGTGGGTGTTAGCTCGTAGTTTATTATGAATTCATAAATTACATGGATAGCATTGTGATTACCCATCTCTTATTCATTACTTGGTTTGAAGATGCTCTCGGACACGCTAATAAAGATAGCCCACTTCACTATGGGAATTTGTGTATATGATGTTAAATTGCTTTCTCCGCTGCAGTGAACATTGTTCGAGGGGAAGCTTTTTTACAGAGGTAGTCTCCTAGGTGGTAAAGCTTTGCAACCTTCTATAAATATGGATTCTACGAGGTTGTAATAAACGTTACTCCATAGCCAGTGTTAAGCCATACAGCTAGAAATCAAGAGTTTACGAGCAAAGCGAGCAACTCGCGTCGCTAGCCCTTTCATTACGCTTTGAGAGAGATACCTACTACCTTTGGTGATTAGTACACCAACCGATCCAGCAGCTTTCATTATTGTAGGCGAGCCCACATATACACTTCCCATAGGTGGCTTTGTCATCCTCCATCATCCCACATACAAGTGCCAAGTTGGAGCAGTTGTTTAATGAACCGTTGTTGAATGTTTATGATTCCAATGGTCATTCACTAGGAACGCGTATTATCATTTTCTTTCGAGTTGAGAGAGAGAGTTGTAAGAGATAATGTTTGTGTCGTTGGGATAGCTCGAAGCAGTACTGAAAGGTTGCAACGATACTGTTGTCCAAGACACCTGGGCTTCTTCCCAAAGGAAAAAGACACCAGGGTTCTTTCGCGGGGATGATTAGCGCAGCCAGGCCTATTGTGTAAGCTTTGCACAAGCTACGACTCTAATATCACGCCCTTGGTAAAGAAGAAAAACACCAACTGCACCCTCGTCGGCTGTTTATAAAGACATGGAAAACTTTTTTGACATCCGCTTAGCGAATCATATTATCTCCGGTGCGTGTAACAATATACATTTTATTTAGGGGATCAATGATTGCCGGTGATCTCGATTACCAAGTTGATTACTGTACATATCAAATACACGGCTATTGATCCAATACCAAATATACGGGACATTCGATAATTGTTCAAGGGGACCAGGATAAGAAGCGAAACCAACACCACCAATAACCCAATTGCTGATACAAGAATCGTCGTGGATAATTCAATAGGATAAGGAGCATTCCTTTCGGTCGTCACAAAGGTGGCACCAATGCCAACACCTAGCATAATATCTATGTTTGCGTTTTGTGTGAGGAACGAACCTTCATCCTATGATGCCATTCTCATCCATCATCACTTACTAAGCATGGGTCCACCAAAACATGCGCTCATAGCCATCATTGGATAGCCCATTTTGGCCATGGTGACGTTGGCGACAAGATCACCCAAGCTGTTACCCTATTGTATGCGTTAATAAAATCATCCTCCTCCTCCAGTACACAACCTTGCATCTCTATTTACCAATGCAAACACCGTCAAGCCCAAGATCGCATCACTGATACCCAATGCCATGCCCACCGTTTGAAGCACACTGACCACCTCATTGGCAATGACATAAATCCAAACCATGGCAATAGCAAATCCAACAAACGACATCATCCAATAGAGCCGTGGTTGACGTAGAGGCGATGTGGTGAGTTTGAAGGCGACCGTGATCAATAATCCAAATCCAGCTGCCACAGGAAGAATAATGGCTGCAGGAACAACATCATTCACAGCAAAAACGGTAGCGACAAAGATGGGCGCACATACAAGTTGAACAGCTGTCATCCACTGGTTCCATGTAGCTCGCGATTCAGCTAATTCATTCATATCCACAGGCTCATCCGGGATATCCTGCAACATCTCCAATGCATCTTCATCGAGAACCACGCCTTGGACGGCGCTTTCCTTGACAACAGGGAGGGTGATGGCAAGCAAAAAGATGACAGGTGCAGATATCAGTGAGCTGATTTTGCTGTAAATGGATTTCTCTGAAAAGTTCTCGAGCGATGGGAATAAATAAAATGTCACTTGCTGAGGATCGAGGCCGATCTTTGCAAAGTAGTGATATAGTCGTGATGGACGTGATGGGTATACAGGCGTTGTTGGACGAGAGGGTTCGTTACGTGAGCTGAGAGGAACACTTTGACTGATATCTTGATCCGATTCTCGTCGTCGATGGTGATGTCGTGTGAAACCACTTGCTCTTGCATTCGCATGTTGTAATGATCGTACCACATCTTGAAACTATGCATAACAATTGTTATTAAGGAGAAAAGTAAGCTTTTTTCTACTTACCTCTATGGCTGAAAACAAGGATGTACGAATACGCAGCTTGGGGTGTGTCGTACCACGTCGACCGGTTTGATATCCCTCCGTTTCAAATCCTTCATCATAAAGCTCCATTTCATCTTCCTGCACATCTTGACCTATTGAGGTTGTCAATCCTATATCCATCCACCAAAAGAGAAAAGAGAATATCGATTTTCTTACCGTACCAATCATTGCCACGTAGCAAGTTGTCTACTTCGGGTCCATTCTCTTCATATTCCAGTCTCGCACGTTGCACCAGATTCAGATAATTGGATCGTTTCTTCATGACATAGTTGCCACCCACCACCACCAAGACGTAGATGATATAAAATACAATGAGGATGATAGCTTCGTAGAGGTAAATCAGTCCATCGGCTACAATGGCCATGATAAGAAGAACGGCTGCTGTGAAGAAGCTGACATCACGTATAAAGCTGAATCGTTTGGTACGAAATGGTTTGATGGCGCACATGGATCTATCGCATTCTCACATTGTCAGCCTCTTGTTACATAGTGATAAGGATTGATTGCCTACTTACCCTGCCACGACGCTGACAATAAAGGCTGCAGCACCTACTAATTCACCCAATGCTAATGATCCCATATCCGAGTTCATGGCACTAACGAGGGAATCAGTATACAGGTTATAATAGTCCATGGCTATGGTGATCCTCTTACCTGAAAGTCGAGAATAGATCGGGACTTCCATTTCCAAACGCCAGGAATGTTACACCAGTCTATTCATGCAGATGAGTAATTCGAGTGCGTGTGTGTGTCGTTTGCAAGCGATTCGATAGATACCAAGCTTTCGGATAAGCGTAGAGCAAAAGCGATTGTTTGAAGGTTGGGGCCTATCGATAGGTTTATGGGTCAGCCATCCATCTTCCCATTGTGAGTCCCACCACTTTGCTAAATTACTTGCAGAAGAAATCAGATGCAGCAATGCCCACAAAGCCGAAAAGAAACAAAAGCCATGCACACTATACAAAAGTACTACGTGTTAACCTATCTCCCATGAAGAGCAATCATCATCTTTGACACATACCAGAATGATCAATATCATAGGTCTTGCTGCACCAGACGCGCAATAATACCACCGTATATAGTCGATCATTCCCGGTGTAACACCTTGGCAATGTTCAAGTACAAATGCACACTGGTCCTCGTGTAAATTAACAGCATCGCATTGAAGAAGGGTGTCGTCTATGCCAGGCTCGTCAACCGGTGCCGATCGTTTGCCCAACAAGTGTGCTGATGGAGTGGAATGCGCATTTTGCCAAGCCCAAGAAGTTGTTTTGACAATGAAGAATAAAGAGACAAGTAACACTGCCTGTCGACCCAAGGCCATGGGAAGTATGAGTAGAATGGGGGGCGAGAGAGAGAAAGAGTGAAGAGAGAGAGAGTCTTATTCGTGTGGCAAGCAAAAGACGACGATCCCCCATTTTAGTTCACCACCATCACCGCCGCCATGAACCCACCCAATCAAAATACATGAAAATCATGTTGCAGCTTTACAACCGTTACAAGCATGAATTTGATATTGCATGGCAACAATGTGGGATAGGTTTCTTTATTGGGTTGATCGATCATTACTGTGGAAGGGCCTTACGTGTGAGTGTGTGTGCGCGCAGAATGAGGTATTGTAGATGGGAAAGGTTTGAGCATGCTGTTGCTAGCACAATGACAATATCGAATAAAGGGGTGGTCAAAGAAAGAAAAGAGAGAGAGAAAGAAAGAAAGAAAAGAAAAGAAAAAAAAGGGAATTCACGAGATATTGGACAAGATGTATTTAGGTGTCTTAACAAGCACATCCATTGGGATTAGCAGGTCGGTTCAAGTCGACGCCACCACGAGCATTCAAACCTCGGTTCCGGCCACGTGTACTATCTGCAAGTTGATCCAACGGCATGCGTTTGGCTATAAAAAAGGTCAATTACCATCTCTCGCATTGATCCCTTTTTTATATATACCTATGGCGGTGAAAAGCTCGTGAACGTTCTGAGCGGTCTTGGCGGATGTCTCCATAAACAAAAGTCCAAGTTCATCAGCATATTCTTGTGCCTCCTATAATCACAAAAAGTCTCATCAGCCTGGGATGTCGTGTATGTGTTTCATAAATATATGTATGTATACCTCCGTCTTGATGGCTCGTCGACTTTCCAAATCACACTTGTTACCAGCCAAAGCAATGACAATATTGGGATCGGCTTGACGTTGAAGTTCATTCACCCATGCCTTGGCCTTTTCCAATGAAGACTACAATATCCCACACACACATACACCTGATGAGTTGACAAAGTGGGACTCTTTCTCTCTTTGACACGATGACTTACGGCTTGTGTGATATCATAGACAACGACTGCACAGTTTGCATTACGATAGTACATGGGAGCCAAACTCTGTAAAAGCCATGTGTTAGCATGATAATCTCGTGACATGAATATTTGGCGGGAATTACCTTGTAACGTTCTTGGCCCGCCGTGTCCCTAGATAACCCCCCTCCTCGTCAGCATACGATGGTGTATATATATAAAGTGGGCATCCTTACCAAATCTCGAACTTTACAGTTGTATTGTCATCCAACGAAATAGTTTGTGCCAAAAATGCAGCTAAGATACATCGTGTATGAGAAAAAGAGCCATTGATAACGCATGTATACCACTTTTTGCATACCTCCAATAGTACTTTCTCTGTATTCGTCGAAATGGTCCTTGACAAATCGCATCACCAGACTAAACGAGTGTCCATTATGAGTCGAATGAATGAATGCCCTATACAATAAGAAATACCTTGACTTGCCAACAGCAGATTCGCCTATATGAAATAAAAGAGCCAAGAGTCAGGGACTTTTTGTGTGCGTGTGTGTGTGTGTGTGTGCCAAGAAGGGAAAAAAAGAGAGAGAGATGGCGAGATGCGACCATTGTGTTTTACTTGCCTAAAAGTACGAGTTTGAACTGGTATGTCTGTGGAGCTTGTTGTGGGGATGGTCTAGTAGCCATGTTGGTCGATGAGTGTAGGAGAAAAAAGTAGGGTAGTAGAGAGTAAAGAACACAGCGTGATAGCGGATGTCTGCTGCCGCTGCTGCTGCTGTGCTGGATACAGCGCTTGTGTCACCTCAATCAACGTCATCCTATGCTACTAGCTGGTGGTGGAGGCCATTCGGAGTTGCTGTTGCCTACCACTACAACCACCATCCACCACCACCCGTTGTTGTATGTTTGTTGCAAATCCAACCACATTTTAAACAGAAAGGGAGAACACTGAGCCATACAGCACAACATGACATGATGGCAGAAATTGACTTGCATAGCATCTCCTTGTCTTTTATCCTACTACGCTCACATCCATTCACCTTGGAGGATAATAATAATAATAATAATGATCAAAAAAATGTACCATGACCTCCACCACCACCGTCAGCGTCTGTGCACGATCCTATTGCACACACATACTCTCCCTCTCTTACACGCGACATATCACGGGGGAAACAAAATCATCTGGGTCTTTATCATTTCTACTCTTTGCTTTCCAGCATATGATCTTTCACCATCAACGAGGTTGACTTGCTCCAAAAAGAGCAGGGTCCACGATCATGGTTTCTTATCTTTTAATGATGATGCATAGAGTTCCCGATTGAACGCTCGATAACACCCTGCATTTTTCTCGGGAGCTCTACAAAGCTTAATCCAATGTAAAGATCGCATGTTTTTGGGGATCGCTCGATGGCCGATAATGCGATCATGGAACAAGCAAGTTGAAAGTACAAGTAGTAGTGGTAGTAGGGAACAACACGCAAGATCTCAGCCAACAAGCAACACATACATTCGTATTTGCATGCGTTTTAATTGATTAGATATGCGTAGTCAAAATGATAATATCACGGAAGCAAAGCATGGGAGGCCGTTAGAAAGTCAACCAACAATAAAGAAAAGAGAGAGAGTACAAGTACTATAGAGAGCCCTGCGGTGTTTATGTCCGTCAACCGAATATAAAGTTTTGCTGGGCTGCATAAATCTATTATCACAGCAGCAGCTAGTCGATCAAAATCAAGGAGGTTCAATTATAGAGTATGCTTGTTTCCACATACCACATGCCCACCAACAACAATGTCCTTTCCTCTTCTTCAATATATGTATCAACAATGACTAGTGCCATAGTAGGGTATTAAAAGCCGCATTTGTGTATCCTATTATGATATTGAAACAAGGGTTGTGTGCAAAAAGGATAATGACACGGAGAACGGGAGATGGTATCAGCATGGCAAGATCATCATCAAAACCATGTGTTGGTGAAAAATGCAAATGCTGGGGCACCCAATCTTTTTCAGGGATCAGGGGAACAGAAGACAAGTCAATCTATAAACTGCATAGGAGGTTTAGAGCACATGCATGTTTGTCTATGATTCGCCTTGTAAAGAAACAACAAGGGAAAAAAAAGGGTATGCCTATTAGAAGGATTGCATCAAGTGCAAGGCTTTTACATTTTTGGAGTCCTTGTTGCGAGGCAAGTACGATGATTCAAAGGTTGGCTCATGGTTATATGAAGAATTGCATTTCACGCTTGTACCTGAATAAGGTGTAAAAAGATGCATTCTGGATGGGGTGCACAGACCGGCCCAGACGCAACATTGATAGACGCGTCATGTGGCAAAATGACATGGTGGATCACCGATGTATGTATGCTGCTGCTGCAAATAGCCCAAGTCAAACTATTTCAATATGCAAGCTACGGCGTTATTGACAGCCCATGATTGCAATGTGCCTAGCACATGTCTTTTTTTCCTTACCTCCTCCTCAACACATCATCATTGCGTGATGATGGTAATAAATAAACAACGAGTCCATTTTGATCTCTTGACATGCAAAAATATGCAATGCATGCAGCCACGTTTTCTCAATGTTGAAGGAATTGCTTATCCTGCCGAAAAGAATCTGCATTGTGGACGTATATGTAGTATCTCCCTTTTCTTCTTCATCATCATCGCTCTTGACATATAAAAAGGCAACCTATTCTCAGCCTTGTGGAAAGCATTGTTGACTTTTCGATCGATCGATCTATCTTTACTACTATGCGTTCACCTCATTTGGCTGCTTTATCTGTTATTGATGCACAAGGTAGACATGTTAGTCTTCTCAACGACATTCCTGAACCCATCCACCACCATTCATACGCAACCATCCATGTTGGAAAGCGTCGTTACCATTGCAACAACCCTGGATGCAATAAGAGCTTCACCACAAGGTAAGATCCAAATTTGGATAAAAGCTAAATGATCTCTTATCGGTATTATGCCAAGTAGTAGTCATCTTTCACGACACAAGCGTATCCACACAGGCGAGAGAAACTTCCATTGCTTGTATCCAGGTTGTCCTTCCCGGTTCTCTCGGCAAGATAACATGATGCAACATTACCGCACTCATATGGCACCAAGATCACGTCGGAAACAACATCATCCATATCCATACCCTTCATCATCTCCGGAATCCACCAGCAGCATTCACACGAGGGGAACTACCATTCACAAAATGATCATGGCCCCTGTACCTTTAAAACATGCATTTATTTGTTCGGATGCATTATATACGGTTTATCGGCCATGTAGTCCTCCTTTACCATCACCACCCTTGTCGCCACCACCACCATCACTTTATCGGAATAGCAGCCTATTTTCTGCTACACCACCACCACGTACATTAGAACCAGCCATTGAATCATCACCGCTTATCCATTCACCATTGAAGCATCATCATGACAAGCACATCCCATCATCATCATCATCAAGCTTTCCTACGACATCCAATCTAGCATTACATAGGCACGCTTTAAAAAGTTTTGGTTAGGTCGTTAAGGGATCCCCTTGTGATTTTCTGCAGCTACTACTGCATTATGGCTCGTCTTTTTTTCCTTGCATCGTTATTCCATTCAATTCATGCACACGGTGTCTTACCCGTCCAAAGCCGAATCTACCTTCATCATCCCCTTTGTTTGCATTCTCATGTTTTTTATGCCATATCTATTCCCACTCATATGCCGATGTATCTCATTTCTCGGAGTGCCATGTAATGATGAGTAATGCTTTTTATCGAGTTGATGAATGCAAAAAAAAGTAAAACAAAATGCGTCATTTTTGGGATCTAATCTGTACGTTGCTTCTTTTGAGGACGACCATGTCCGCCACCACGACCACCACCACGACCACCACGGCCACGGCCACCACCGCGGCCACCCTTGAATCCACGCTCACGCTTTTGCTGGAAGGATTTCTTCATGACTTCACGAGCTTCCACTACAACACACAATACGATATGAATAAACCCCATTCATCCCATCCCCATATCGCAAACTTACTATCAGCCAACTTGAACGTTAAGCCCTCTAACTTGCGCTCGGGTCCAAGCAACTCAAGGAATGCATCTGGGGTCATTTCCTTCAACTCAAGTACACCCGTGCCTGGTTCAGAGAGCTTTTCAACAGTGCCAACAGGTGTCTTTTTCGAGATCAATTCCTAAATGATCATAAAAATGGGATCAGAGGGCTTGGTTGGAGAAAAAAAAAGGTCATCCCTACTTACCCTAATGTCTCTAAAGCCCATATCACCCGCTCCTTCATATTGGATCATAAAGTTGTTTCTCCTCTTCTTATCATTTGAATGTTGGAAATCGACGCCTTGGAACTTTTCCTTGGCCTTCATATCAATGTAGTCTTGCCTATATGAAAAAGGGATAGATAAGTATCCACCCATCCTAGCTATGGGGGGGGGCGATTTTCAACAACCTACTTTAACATCATGGTCAATGGTTGGCCCTCGTATTCTAATTTCTTTTCGAGAACTTCCTTGACGGTATCAGGGCTATCGAATTCCACAAAGACGCTGCCCTAAGATTCTGTATAAGAGCCGTTTCCCCTCTCAATGATATGATAGGTGTGTTTTACAACCTACCTTGAACTTTTTATCGTCATCCTTTCGCATCTTGAGTGTCAATACACGACCTTGTTCCTTGAAAAAGTTGGACAATGCAGTATAACCGGATTCATCGAGCGATTCAGGAAATCCTTTCTATTCGGGACCATCTTCCATGAATATCTCTCCCATCCCTAAAACCCGCATCTTTTTGTTTCCTTACAGCATAAATGGAACGTAAATTCTGTTGACGCCAATAGTCCAACACCTTTTCATCGGGCTTGGAAGCCCCTTCATTCTCTTTGTCGGTCTCGGCCACTTCATCTTGAGCACCGGGCACTTTACGAAGCTTGGTCTTGTCCTCGTTGACTTCAAAACGACCATTGGATTGTTCAGCAGCTTGGATCAACAAGTCGATATTGCCTTGGACAAGGCCTTTGAATTGCTTGATAACGCTAAACCTTTTCAGGCTGACCCCTACACTCAAAAGTCAGCTTCCTACAACAACATGGGACGATCAAAGACAGAACTTGCAATGCTCAGGATCTTGCTCGGTCATTTCCTTGAAGAAGGCATTCTTGGCGAGATTCTCCTTGGAGTAAATGGAATCCAATTGCTCGAGGATTTGGAGTTCAATAGGCTTGTCAGACATGAAAAGAGAAACAAAGAAACAAAGAGTTGCCAACAAACGCGCCCGCACCCCGATACTTGCATTGAAGGGTAAAAAAAAAATCTTGCATTTTTGTTGTCAGTCGGTGTGTGTAACCATGGCATCAAATGCTATGTACCCTTCCAAAATGGATGTGTGTCTTTATTTGCTTAGAAACTTCAGCTACTAATTGCATCGAATAGAAGAGATCAACCTTGATGAGTGAGATGAGGAGAAAGGAGGAGGGGAACGAATGGTTCAATTTGCTTGTAATCACGACCAAGCTCTTGTGTTTTGTGTCTTACTCTTCTCTCTCGCTCTCTCTTGTTCACGCTAGTCCGTGTGTTATGTATATACATGTGAAACACACATACACACACAAAAAGCTGTTCTCTTGTTTATCGCCGTCTGGTGTTGGTGCTTGGATTACCACTACTACTAATAGTACTCCCTTTGTTAGTATCAATGTCTCTCATCCAAGTTGTCATTTTTTTTCAACTTACGTTGGTCCTGATGTATAGGCATGGCCACCACCACCGCCCATGTGAAGTACTTTGCGTCCTCTGAAGTTGCCACGTAAACGTTGCCGTTCTTCCAATGCCGCTTGACGTGCTGCAGCTTCTTCTCGTTCTTCATAATTGAGCACCAACTTTTTCAATTGCTGTTGTTCCTCGCGCTCAGCTTCTTGCTTGCTACGTGTTGTCACAGCCAATACTGAATCAGATGGCACTTCCATGGTGCGTGCTTGTTGTCGATTGCCCTTTTTGGTCAACAATGTAAATGCCATCTTGTCCTGTGGTACATCCTTTTCTTGAGCAGCAGCTGTACGGCGATCCTGAGCACCACGTAGATTCATAGGAATTGGCACATCCAATACGGCAGACTTCTTTTCAAACTTGCGTGATTCCAAACTCTCACTCATCATGCGACTAAATTCACGCTCAAATTCTTCCTCTTCTTCCTTGGAGATTTGCTGTGTCTTGCGTACAACCACATCTTCCTCAGGTTCACCCATAGCACCATTCTTCTCAGTCTATACAGGGTGATTGTGAGATATTCGTTTTACTAGATCATAGGCTCATTGGACTTACCTCATCAGCACTCTCTTCCTCATCCTCTTCCTTTTCCTCATCCACGTTCTCTTCTTCCTCTGCCTCATCACTCGTTGATTCAGACTCGCTTTCGAAACCATCTTCTTGAACCTTGCCATCCGTGCCTAAATCCACTCCTCATTAATATACACGAATCAATAAACCATTTTCCTCAATATATATACCTTGCACGGATTTGAGTTGTTCCAATAACATGCGATCCACAGCTTCATTGGCCTCTTCATATGAAGCAAGAATGTGCATTTGAGGCCGAAGCATTTCAAAGGTATCGCTCACCATAAAGTCGACATCCATGGGAGGTTTGGCCTTGGTAAAGATATACATCTACAATAGCAGCAAGTATAAGTTACCTATCACCATCATGCATTCATCAAGCTTACCTGGAAAAAGACCAAAAAGTTGTCTAATTTACGCTTCGAGCTACCGCGATCAAAGCACATGCCACAAGTGTCGAGGAGCGTGCAACACAAGCGAATGCGGAAAAAGTCATTGGGTGCATCAATAGAACAGAACCGTTCCCGAGCAGGTCGACCAAATTCTATGATCCATTGTTCAATATATATATCTCCACTTGGCGTTTGTTTCTTTTTGTTTCTTACCATGGCCAAAAGTGATGATGGTATACAAGGTGTCGAAAATCAAAGGGGAATCAATCATGCGATAATTGTAAAGTTCGCCAAGGTACTTGACTACAGCAATACGACGCTGGTTATGCTTGAAGATGTTTTGCTATACATATGGAATATAAGTATCCACATTGACAGGCTGTATTTTTTTCTTACCTCCAAACCCGCTCGAATTTCTTCAATGACACCGTCCACCACTTGGACACCAAAATCGGAATGGTATCGATGCAAACCACTGGCCAAAATGGCAAGCAAATGGATATTGCTGTACTTGACCTTCCACACCTTTTGGAAGACCTTGACCATCAACTTGAAGATACTGGCATCCTCCCAATGAAGCTTGCGCAATTGTTTGAGAATCTTGTCCAAAGATTTCTTTGTCAAATCGCCGTAAATCAACTTTCGGATATACAACTCCATAGGTGAACGCTCCTTTTCCACAATGGCGGATCGTTCAGGAGGATTGGCTTGGTAATAAGCATTCTCAATCATCAAGGCTTGGCGGTTGTCGAGATGCTGCACGTTCTTTTTTCGCATCACAACATCCAACTAATGTAGATACGATATGAGTAACATGTACTACCACCCTCAATGATCTACGAACTTACCATGTTGCTCATGCGTACACCCGTATCGGCAGACTTTAACAAGAAACGACCACACGTCTCGAGCAAATTGCAAACGATATCAATGTTTTGATTCGTAAAGTCATCCAAGGCAACCTTGAACACGTGGAAAATGGTATGTGCTGGTGTCACGCGAAACTTGGTCAACTCGCCCAAAAACCGGATATTCTATACAAGACATTAATACATTGCTCTCAAAGGATGATGCATGCATACACACCTTAACACGTGATTCAAGCAAGTCTTGTGTCTTTTTTCTTTGCAAGCCCTTGAATTCATGGTCCAGCTATCAAAAAGTCAGCATGCATTGATTCCCTATCCTTTTCGGTTCACTTACAGCTGCTAGCACCGTGTCACTGATATCAGTAAAGTAGCGGCTCAAGATGGCAATAAAGCGAGCATAGTAAGGCAAGAGATCGACACGTTGTCGTGGCACACTTAGCAACGCCTAAATGATCCATGATGAATAACCTATCTCGGTAATGTACTAGAAGGGTATCTTACCTTGACCAACCGCTTACGAGCAGCTTTAGAATTGATGTAGCAAAATTCAACAGCAGCCGCATCGATCAAATCGCGATTACCAAGAGTGGGTAGACGTGCAAGCAAAGCATCAAGTTGTGCCAATTGGGTAGGCTTAGCAGGTGCAGCATTGGTATCGTCATCTTCATCCACAGTCCTAATCCACCCTCGTCAATATATATAACCCCTTGATATTGAAAAAGAGTACTTACTTTAGGGCATTTTCCATCAACTCGGAAGGATCCACATCCGGCTCATCATTATCATCGGCTGGTGTTTGAGGGGCTGGTGGAGATGGTGCTTCCTGTTGTTCCTCATTGACCTTTTCCTCCGTTTCTGGAGCAGCTGGTGTCTCATTGTCAACTTGTTTTTGTTCAGTCTCCTCTTCCTCTTTGGATTCATCGGCCTTTTTAGGTGGATTTGATTCCAAAAAGACACCAGGAACAAGGACTTGAAGGTCCGGAAGATCCTCATAAAACTTGCGTGCATCCTCATCTTCCCAAATCCCACTTGCCAACATATCCTACATGTCACATGAATAACTCGATCATCCCCTTATGTGACAATTTTTACCTTTGCATCTGCAAATGCATGTGCTGAACCTGCACTGACAATGGATACGCGTGTGACACCTTCATCCTCTGGCAATTCAGGCATTTCCAAGTCCAAAGCATCAGCCAACCTTTTAATCAACATTAGCTTCCCAATAAGGTTCATCCATATCGATCCATTGACTCACGTTTGCGTATTGTTCAACAACTTTTCATACACCTTGGTCATCTTTTCATGATTCTGCTTGGTTTCTTCTGAAAGCTCTCCACGCGTAAACAACGTCTCACGATTGCGGCTGTCAAGGCGTTTGATATGTTTGTGCTCCTTGACAAGGTGCTTCTCCACACTGTGATAATAGTCAACAAACAATCGCTTGAGTGCAGCACGTTGTTCTGGTGTCACGTATTCACTGCCTTCAGTCGTACTGCTTCCTGCTGTCACGGGTGTTGCTGCTTCAGGCTGTTGTTGTTGTTGTTGTGATGATTCATTTTCCTCATCCTCCTCTTTTTGTTGTTGTTGAGCAGCACGCTGCTTTCTAGAAGTGATGCCGAGTACTTCTTGGCCATAATTCTTCAAAAAGGAAGCTGCCAATGGAAGGTTGACATGTTGATCCATATCCGTCAATAACTATAAAACGAGGTATCAATTACCCAATGCTAAGATACATCCATGTACAATACATACCAAGCCCTTCAAGATAGTGTAC
This sequence comes from Lichtheimia ornata, assembly GCF_029851405.1. Taxonomy (NCBI): domain Eukaryota; kingdom Fungi; phylum Mucoromycota; class Mucoromycetes; order Mucorales; family Lichtheimiaceae; genus Lichtheimia; species Lichtheimia ornata. Next base: position 25,068 of record NW_026695443.1, on the reverse strand, counting down.
ACAAAGTTTTCTTGACCACTAGGCTGTTTTTCAGATTCTTTCTTTTGGGGACGTTTGGAGGATGATGAAGATGAACCCACAAAGCCAGCGACGCCATCACCTTGAGACTCGACACCTTCCAAATTGGTGGATGCCAACGAGGATACACCATCCTGCACGTTACGGATCACACCCGCCAACCACAATTCAACAATGATGCGTAGATAGGTGCGTTGTCTTGAAATGCGAGTCGATTCTTCCTTATCACGTTGTTCCTGGGGCAAAGATGCCAAATGTTGCTTTGAAGGAGGTTGCATGGCTCTCGCAAGGTGATGTGTCAATAAGAGGGTGAATGTATCAGGAAATCGTTGATGAAGGGCGGAAACGACCTACGATAATGATGATGAGCATAGGGATGTTGGTTGGTTGCCACGACAACGACGACCTACCTCGACACATGCTGCCGCGTCTGCACTCGACTTGCACTTGAGCATACCATCCAATACACCACCTACGACCTCGGAAATATACTTTTCAAGGCTCAACTTTTTGATATCATTCAAGAGCTGCTGCGTCGAATCGGCTGCAAGGGATGCTTTGCACTTTTTGATGAAGGCTGTATTCTTTTTAATGTTGCTGTCGAGATTCTTGTACTGCGACGGATCTAGTCAACATGTCAGCGAGACCGTTTGTTGCGTTTCAAGCAAGGCATGACAATGCGTACCGCTTTTGCCTCGCTCCCATGCCAATCGATTGGCTTCTCGGAGATCCGATTTGGTAGGCATGGCTGAAAGAGATGTGTGAACAAGGTGATATATGTGTGCCCAGCTTCCGCCGGTCACTCAAGTATCTTGGTTTTGGCACAGACTTGATGCCGCCCCACATCCAGCAAGATCACATGCTGCCTTTGGATGGATAGCAACCCTATCCTTCATTATCGACCTCAATCGACCCTTACCGCACATGAGCCCCTAGATGGAGTGACATAGTAAATTCGATGGCTTTGAGTCCATGCACATACACGTTCCTTTAATAAAGGCAAGGAAGAAACCATACATTGGCTGGCATCATATAGAGAACTCCTCGAGATTTCTTTTGACAACTTTGAGCACCTTATCAACAAAGCATAGACACAACCCGTAGTCATGATTACAAATTTAATAAAGCCATAGTTCGTATGAGCATGGTCTATAGCTGCTACGTTCCTTTGTTTGTAATACAAAGAGCACATTGACGACTGTGGCAATTCAAAAGCTGCTGTATCGTATGCCTTCATAGATAATGGGTACAATTTGCTTGGATTAGCAATCAAAAAAGATTCTAGCTTCATATAGGGTCATTGTTCTACCTTTCTATGATACGCATGTATGTGATCGATATATAGGCAAAGGGACTTCCTCATTGTAAATCCCGATTTTTGGATGATGGACCAAACGCCCCGATTTCTGTATCGATCTTGAACCCATTAGTGCCTATCTTGCTACAAGCAAGACCGCTTACATACATAGATCTGTCACACCTAAAAAGTGGAGAATAAAAAATCTACGGATGACCAAAATTCCCCGGGCCACTTGGATATTTAGGGCATCTCGTGTGAATAAGGCACCACCTTCTTTGTTTCTCTCTTCTTTTCTTTGTTCACAATGGCTCTCAACAAGGTTTACAAGCTGTAAGTGTGTGTACCTCTTGTTCTTGAATGACTCGATGACTAAAAGAGTTGCTCTATGCAGCAACACCGGTGCATCGATCCCCGCTATTGGTAAGTCGGCTCTTGTTTTCGTTCATCGGCCTGTGCTTTATTATGCATAAGGTATTGATTTGGCATAATCTAGGTCTCGGCACCTGGCAGGCACCTGGTGAAGAAGTTTATGCTGCAGTCAAAACTGCAATTCAAGCTGGCTATCGCCACATTGACACTGCATTTGGCGTAAGTATGATTGTTGTTTGTTGTTTACCCCTGAAGCAACCTCTCTTGTAAGAGAGTGGGGTGTATACATTCATGTACTCATCATCATTAAAGTATGGCAATGAAGAAGATGTGGGACGTGGTATTCGTGATGCTTGTGCCGAGTTGGGATTGGATCGCAAGGACATCTTTGTCACCACCAAATTGTGGCCCACCTTTTTCCGTACCGACAGGGTTGCCGAAGGTTTCCAAATCTCATTTGATAAGCTCAACATTGGATACATTGATTTATACTTGGCTCATTGGTAAGCTGTGATGGTGATGGATGAATGGATGGAAGATTGAACAAGGACTCACGCACACATAATACTCAAGGCCTGTTGCTTTGAATCCCGAACCTGGTGTCGCCATTCCTCGTCGTGCTGATGGTACGCGCGATCTCGATAATGTCAAACCTTCTGAAACATGGGCAGCCATGGAAAAGCTACTTGATACTGGCAAAGTCAAGGCCATTGGTGTGTCCAATTATTCCATTCCCATTTTGGAAGAGCTCTTAAAGACTGCCAAGGTTGTTCCTGCTGTGAATCAGATTGAGTTGCATCGTAAGTGGATCATGATGTTAAAAGGAACCATGGGGTCACTCATATATGGGTTCTTTGTGTAGCCTACCTTCCTCAACAGAAATTGCTTGACTACTGCGCCTCCAAGGGTATCCATTGTACTGCTTACTCCCCATTGGGATCCGTTAATTCGACTTTGTTGCAGGATGAAACGATCAATAAGATTGCTGCTGCTCGTAACAAGTCTCCTGCCCAAATCATTCTCTCATGGGGTTATACCCGCTCAAGTGTGTTGCCAAAGAGTGTCAAGGCTGAAGTAAGTTGATTTCCACCCCCCCCCCCCACCACTACCCATCCCAACATACAATGACATTAATGATATCTTTAATAGCGTGTCAAGGCAAATGCTGATTTGATTGATTTGACCAAAGAAGAGATGGATCAAATCAATGATCTTCACAAGACACATGGCAAACGCTTTATCACGCCTGATTGGGGAACCAAGGTTTTTGATGAAGAATTTGAAGAATAAACATTCTTTATTGTTGTTGTAAACTAGTCATTTGTACACACGTAAAAGAGAAAAAGATAAGAAGACAAAGAGCCGATTCATGATCCGCAATTGTTGTCAACGACCAGATTGTCGTCAGTGGGGTTTTCTTGTGTGAGCTTTGTTCCCGACTTGTACTTATTTTCCACCTCTTTTTCCTTTTCTCCCAAGAACCTCCTTTCAGCTCATCCCTTCAACTGCAATCTTTAATGACGATGGATACATCTGCTCCGCTTGCCAGAGTGCGTTCTAATCGTGCCATGATTTCAGCCGTGCGACATGGGAGCGATTGCATGCAAGAAACCGGAGGGGAGGATCCCCAAGAAGAGTCTCCACGCCCTACTCCACGTATAAGAACTATTGTCAAGGACTCAACAGAGGATTATCCTCGCGATACAAAGGAGGAGGAGCAGAATGAAGAGGATAAGAAATCAGCATCATCACCAACGTCATCCACAGTTGTCAACCAAGACCAGCAAAAACGACGTATTGATCAGTCATCTACTACTACTATGCACCTATCTAAAGCGGCGTCGTCGTCGTCATCATCAACGTTTCCACGGCCACCGTCTCCAGTAGAAACCATAGTAGCGTTGCCAAGCCCACGTCGTCCTAGCAAAGTTCGAAAGATGGATGATGACGAAGATATCAGCAATAGCAATAGCAGCAGCAATAGCACTCAACTGATTTGGCCACAACGTGTATCGACTCAGCAACAAGCCCCAAAGTTACTTCGTAAACGCACCACACGTCGACGTACAGAGACATCTTACGATGAAGATACCACCACCTATCTCAAGCGTGTTTTCTTTGAAGTGTATGGTCAAGGTCGAAAGCTTAGCAAGCATGAACGTCGTCGGATTGAACAAGACACAGGCCTCATGTCCCGCAAAATCACTTACTGGTTCTCAAACCAAAAACGCCGCTTCAGTGCAGAACTCAAAGCGTTTCAACGCTTATCACGTCAAGGATGTATCAAGACTTATGATGAATTTCTTATTTGGTGCGAAGAGAATTATGTTCCAGAACTTGGATCCATGCCACAACACCAATTTGAAGAAGATGAAATCGAAGAAGATGATAATGACAACAATCATCATCAGCAGCAGCAGCCATCACGTAGCCCATCCACACCTCCGCCACAACGACAACAATCACCACAACCACCACAATCATTATCGGCACCATCACAACAACAATCCACTTCTACCGCATCATCCTCTTCTACTACTTCTTCCCATTGAAATCCATTACCACACTTGTTTGTAGCGTTACCCAATCTGATCCCACCTTATTGATGATTGAATTCTTCACTCACATTCTCTTTCCTACTTTATCCCCAAATGCATATGCTCCCAACAATCAGCGTTACTCTTTCTTTTTTCTTCTTCACTTTCAGTCAAAACCTCTTGTCTTGTTTACACACTCGAATAAATCGCATCATCTATCGCATCATTCCGGTTCATGACAAGATTGCATGTTGTCAGCTTGTGTATGTGTATGTGTGTGACAATGGTTTGTTGCATAATTTCCCACAGCCCATTTTTCTTTATTTACAAGGTAGACTTGTTATTATCATACTTTTCCATCACCTTATTGTTTCTGATACGATCAATAAAGTTGATCTCATCACCGGCGCTTGTATGACTGCCTGGTTTATGAAGGCATTCCTTATCCATCAAATCAGCAAAGTGGCAATTGAAGCCAAGTCTGGGGTATTTCTTGACAATGGCATCGATGGTATCAGCATGATACAATTCAGGATTGCGACCAATCACATCAATGGTGGTGCCCATTTGAATGAGTTGACCCACTTTACGAATCTGGCCTGGCACGAAATCCGTGTGCCGGATAATGGCTTCGGCCACTTCATCCGCTTGTAATTGTGACGCACCAAATTCAACCAATTTTTCTCTTGCATGAATGCCGCCCCAGAATTCAAAGGATAAGGAGGTACTGAGATGATAGCGAGGAGCAACACCAATGTCATGAAACAATGCCGTCAAGTAGTACGTATCCAAATCTACCTTCCAGTCGGGAAACTGATCCGTGGCAACAACAGCTCCCAAGTAATAGGCTCGGTTCGAATGATTCCACATTGTGGCATCAAGCTCCTTATGCGTGTACTCGGCTGTCTTGATAGCAACCTCGGTGTTGGGAACAGGAATCGATGCAATATCAATAGGATTAGGTGGATGGAAGCCGTGTGATCGAAGCATGCGATCCACATCACGCTCCACAGCTATGTATCATTGATCGATGAGTTTTACTCTCCCAAGGTTCTTCATTCTGGTAGTAGTAGTACCTGAATCAGCCAATGCTCTTTGAAGTTCGGATGCCATTTGTTTTGGTAGACAAAGGAAAAAAAGCTAAGAGAAAAAAGAACGCTTTATATAGGTGATGGGGTCGAGAAGTTCAAGAAGATTACTAATCTGGGGTTAAGGCGGTTTGGTATATTTGATCTATTCCCGAATTGTCGGTCTCCACACTCTCCCCTCGCGTTGGTAAGAACATCGGGCTGCATGACAAAGCATGAAGACAAGTACATTCATTGGCTCATTTTGTCGCACTTGAAACGGAAGAATAGGTTTGCCGGAGTCAACATACAACAGCGACCAAACTCCCCTGGTCGAGGTGAGTCATAGCTTGTTGAAATTGGACATGGGATACGTAATGAAAGGATTCATATACTTTGGTGGAGTAGGTATCCGTTTTTACTGTACCCAGTCAGAGCTATGACGATATCCTTATGCCCCACACACCCATTTTGGGGAAGGTTGGACTTGAGCTTAGAATTGAAACCCCCTTCCTCCAGAAAGCCAGCTCTTTCTTATGCTTCTTCCCACAATTACAACCACGACTACATCCAACGCATACTCCAATTACGACAACACACATTACAGAGCTCGACATTGACTGGCAAACGACTTTCGATAGCAAAAGGTCTTTTATTGTCAACCCAAGATCACCACTCACAATGGACCTCCTCCTTGACAAATGCCAACACAAGTTTACGCGTCGAGTACGTTAGCAGCACTTTTGAACAACCATAGGCCTTACGTTAAACAACATGTGGCTCGTCGTTTATTGCGTGTGGAGGTGCTTTCTTTTGTCGCAACCTACTCTTCTTCCTTTCGTCTCCACCAAGTTGTACCTTTCCCGTTGGCCTCAGTTAAACAATGCCATCCCAATTGCCAAAGCTGTTCACTGCTAGGACGCCTGTATTATCGACTATCAACCATGGCTTTTTGTCGCAAGCAGCCTTCTGCACTGCTATGTTTGCTCTCTTTCTAACTATCCCTGCAACCTACGAAGACCATTGCCAAGCAACAGCCCAATGCCAGGATGATGAAGGAAATAGAAAACATGAGCTTGGATTATGAGGTAAGACTGTTGATGGAAAGGTAAAATGGATCAGTGCAATGGTACTAATATTGCGCATGCCCCTTTTTTTACTTCTAGTACATCCCGGTGCGTATGACGATTGTGTACAAGCAATGATGATGAAGAAAATGGGACACACGAGATTGGATTATAGGGTAAGGTTGTGGATGGACGGATCATGACAACGGTTCTTATGTTGTATGGGCCCCTTTTTATATGCATGCCAATTTCAAGCACTATTGCCACGCAACAAGACATTGCCAGGGTGATGGAGAAAATGGTAAGGTTGTGAATGGATAAAGAATCGTTGCATGTGGATAGGTATCCCAGTAGTAGTCCCTAGGATACTTTTATGCATTTGTGAGCGAATAAAGAACATGCGTCTGTATCAAACGTCCAAACCAGCTTGCCTTCTTAATGCACTTTTTAAGATTGTGGATCAATACATTCGGAAAGAATTCCGCCACCCGATCTCTAACACCTGCAAACCTCTTGTGGCACCTTATGAAATATCAAAGAACTGCCTTTCTACGTGCCTCTTATTACATTTCTTCCTCTTCTCTACATTGGGATAGCAAAATTTCTTTCCTTTGCCTTCCCCTATGGCAACCGTAATATGCCCCTTTACACGTAAGCTTTACTTTTCAATAAGAGAGTGGGCTGACAAGATTATCGCCTTGCATGGTGACACGACATGTATGTGGTACATAAATAGCCAACAGAGCATGGATTCTCAATCTCTTCAACCCTTTCTCTTTTTATATTATCAATATGACAAGCGATACGGATGACGACAATGATACCATCAAAGTATACAAGCCCAGAATACATCCATGCTGCATTTAGGATCTTACTTATGACTACCTCCTCTTTAGCTAGAGATTAGCAAAGGCGATAACCAATTTTTCGAAAAAGGACTCGGTGCACTCTTATCCAACCCAAACTTTTTGCTTCTCTATGTGCCCGAAAATGGAGCCAAAATGCAAGTCATACGACCTACTAGTGATCCATACCATCGAAGGCGTATGATCAGAAGGATTAATGAGGCGGAGGGTATTCCATCTTTTTACTACGCGTTGTCGCATCTTTGGGGGATTACAGAAAACAACCGGCACTACTGGGACGATATCGGTGAATACGTGAATGACGAAGATGGACATCCAATGAAACCTGTTTCGATGCGACCTGAGAAACGCGATACGTTACTTGCATTGCTCAAGGACCACCTTGATAGTTATTGGTGGATCGATGTGCTGTGTGCACGTACCGAAACACCGTTGGATATAATGGGCGACATTTACGCTTGTTGCCTTGAATGCATTGCCATGATCGACTGTGAACCTGGTGTGATATCACAACTTCATCAAATGGGGGACTTTAAGAGATATCTCTATAAAAGATCTATAGTCAATTATGAACCACATGACATCGCAGCTGCCAGGCAAGATTATGAGCAATGCTACCGGTTCACAGGCCTCATGTACAGATTCATACAAAGTCGATGGTGGAAACGTGTGTGGACATGGCAAGAGATGGCTTTACCTTTTGGAGAGGTACGCCTTATGGCGGAAACAGGCACTCACAAAGCTATAAGCAGCTTGATCACCATGCGTGAATTAGTTCGCAACTATAATCGCATGTCAAGGATTATGCAGTGCGCAGAATATCACTGCTGGTGGACAAAAAGATCCGGTATGTCTCATGAGATATTTAATAATTTTTGAGGAGCACTGCTAATCTTTATTGAACAGAACGTCATAGAACTACAAAGTTCAAGAGAAAGGCAGCTCTAGAAGATTGGTATTGCGAAGTAAGGGCTGCAAGAACATACAACAGTGACCGTATCTATGAGCAGGACGTAAAGGATTGGCTTTTCAATCTATTGTGGACATGGGGCAATTGCCCTCGGCGCTGCATGGACCCTGTTGATTATGTCTATGGTGTGCTTGGAATATTCCAGTTTGAGATACCAAGAATGGACAATCCGGATGCAGTATGGAAGCTTTTCTTGTCTAAGATGGACAAACTTGTGGATGAACTTCTGGGTAGCTTTCCTGGGGACCCCAGGAGGATTAGAATCAGCGATCGTGCTTACCAACTTGATCTACGGAAAGCTAAAGACATGGCCGATGTATACAAGAACTTGTTATTAGAGTCCAATATTCGATACTCACCAGAGGAAATCGTTCAGTACGAATAACATGATTGTAAACTATTACCATCATTGCACGCGAGCCTTGTTCAATAAATAAGTGAGTGGTGTTATCTACACGCAAAGTCTCTTTTGTATGTTGATCAACCTAACGACAACTTGTCGTAGTGCCACAGAATGTAATGAAGGTACGCGCTTTTGTTGTACAACAACATGTTGCATTATCGCTTTTTATCTTGGGCAGTTTCAGTGGCCTTATTCTTCTTTTCACCTATCGCCACTCCTCCTTGTTCTCCCACATGCTTTTTCTCACAATTGCAACCACGACTGCACCCAACGCATGCTCCAATCACGACGACAGCACATTACGAAGCTCGACATTGACTGGCAAACAACTTTGGATAGCAAAAGGTCTTTTATTGTCAGCCCAGGATCACGACAAATGCCAACACAAGTTTACGTGTCAAGTACATTAGCAGCGCTTTTGAACAACCATAGACTTTACGTTAAACTACATGGCTCGTCGTTTGTCGCGTGTGGAGGTGCTTTCTTTTTGCTGCAACCTATTCTTCTTCCTTTGTTCGTCTCCACCAAGTTGTACCTTTCCAGTTGGCTCCAGTTAGCAACAGCACCTCATTGCCAAAGCGGTTCACGCCTGAAACACGTCAACAACAGCTGTAAACAACCACAAGATACTATTAGGATGCGTGTATTGTCGACTATCCACCATGGCTCTTTGTTGCAACCTGCCGTTTGCACTGCTACAATGCTTGCTCTCTTTCTCACTATGCCTGCCACCTACGAAGACCATTGCCAAGCAACAGCACAATGCCAGGATGATGGAGGAAATAGAAAACACGTGCTTGGATTATGGGGTAAGGCTGCGGATGGAAAGACTAGAATGGATCAGGGCAATGGTGGGTACTAATATTGGGCATGCCACATTTTTTACTTCTAGTACATCCTGGTGCGTATGACGATTGTGTACAAGCAATGATGATGAAGAAAATGGAACACACGAGATTGGATTATAAGGTAAGGTTGTGGATAGGTGGATCATGACAACGGTTCTTATGTTGTATGGGCCCCTTTTTTCATGTGCTGAGCACTGTTGCTACGCAACAGGACATTGTCAGGGTGATGGAGAAATGGTAAGGCTGCGGATCGATAAAGAGTTATTGCAAGTAGATAAATATCCCCATAGTAGTAGCTCCCATTACAAGCAATAAACCAAGTTGGCGTTCTTTACGCACTCTTAGATTTGTGGATCAAACGCTTTTTGAGCTACCTTCATTCCATGCTTCTTATTTCATTTGTTCTTTGTTACTGAGTGAGCAACATTCTTTTATGGTAAATGTGGCAAGCTGCTTTGCACACGATAGGGCTTAGAGGTGTATCACCTTGCGCCGTGACACAACGTAGACACGCACATTAAAAAGCCTACAGACCATGGAACCTTCAATCCCTTCACCTTTTTCTTTTTATATTCTCACTATGACAAGCGACGCTGATGGAGGCGATGATCCTATCAAAGTGTGCAAATACCGAATACGTTGATAAATCCAAACCATACTCATGAACTATCTCTGTTAGATAGAGATTAGCAAAGACAACAAGTATAAACGACTTTTCGAAAAAGGACTCGACACACTTTTATCCAACCCAAACTTTCTGCTGCTCTATGTGCCCAAAAATGGAGCCAAGATGCAAGTTATACGACCTGCACGTGATCCATGCCATCGAAGGCGCATGATTCGAAGGATTAATGAAGCGGAGGGCATTCCATCCTTTTACTACGCCTTGTCGCACCTTTGGGGGATTACAGAAGACGAATGGTACTACTGGAATGATATCGGTGAATACGTGGATGACGAAGATGGACAACCAGTAAAACCTGTTTCCATGCGACCTGAGAAACGCGATACTTTACTTGCATTGCTCAGGGACCACCCTGATAGTTATTGGTGGATCGATGTCTTGTGTGCACGTACCGATACGCCATTGGATATTATGGGCGATATCTATTCTTGTTGCCTTGAATGCATTGCCATGATCGATTGTGAACCTGGTTTAATATCACAACTTCATCCAATGGGGGTCTTTAAAAAGGAAGATTTCAACACGCATTATTTAAAGAATATCGTAGCTGCCATAAAATGCTATGATCAATGCTGCCAGCTCACCAATATCCTGTACACATTGATACAAAGTCGATGGTGGAAACGTGTGTGGACATGGCAAGAGATGGCTTTACCTTTCGGAGAGGTACGCCTTATGGCGGAAACAGGCACTCACAAACCTCTAAGCAACACGATCACTGTGGATGAATTAGTGAGCAACTATGGTGGCATGTTAGCACTTGAGAGATCTATAAAGGACCCATACGGGGATGTGTTACTATGGAGTATGTCGCATGAGATTTTAACTATCATTGAGAAGTACTGCTAATCTTTATTAATCTAGGACGTAAAGAGGCGACAGCTCAGACTGAAATGATTGTAGGAGCTTGGTGCGAGGAAACAATAGCTGCAAGAACATACAACAAGGATCGTCTCGAAGGTGGGAAGATGTATGGGAAATTTTTGTACCTACTATTGAGGACATGGGGCAAGTGCCCTCGGCGTTGCATGGACCCTGTTGATTATGTCTATGGTGTGCTTGGGATGCTCCAGATTGAGATACCAAGAATGGACAACCCGGATGCAGTATGGAAGCTTTTCTTGTCTGAGATGGATAAACTTATCGATAGCCTTAGTATGCCTCTTAGAATCAGTGATCATGCATACCATGTTGATTTACGGAAAGTTCAAGATATGACTGGTGTATACAATGATCTGTTAGGAGTCCATCGTCTAAGATGGCTAACTAGACTTATGAAAGCATTGCATCTATCAAAGCCACGAAAGCATTAATATGATTGTGATCTTTTATCATCATTACACGCGAGCTTTGTTTAAAAGAGTGGGTGGTGTTATCTACACTCAAAGTCTCTCCTGTATGTTGATCCATTTAACGACAACTTTGCAGCCGTGTCACAACACCAGGTTGCATTATTGCTTTCCATTTTGGGTAGTTGCAGTCGCCTAATTCTTGCCTCTTCTTTTCACTCTCATCGCAGCCTCTCCTTGTCTACCCACATGCTTCTTCAATTGCAAACACGACTGCACCCAACACATGCTCCGATCACGACAGCAACAATCGATGCTCGCCATTGGCCACCAAACGACTTTGGATAGCATAAAGTCTTTTATTGTCAACCCATGATCACTACTCGCAATGGACCTCCTCGACAACTGCCAACACCATTTATGTATCAGTACCTTACAGCACTTTTGAACAACCATAGCCGTTACGTTAACCATGTGGCTCATCGTTTGTCTCGTGTGGAGGTGCTTTCTTTTGCTGCAGCCTACTCTTCTTCCTTTGTTCGTGTCCACCAAGTTGTACCTTGCCAGTTGGCTCCAGTTAACAACAACATCCCATTGCCAAACCCGTTCACGCCTGAAACAAGTCAACAACAGCTGTAAAACAACCATCGAGATACTGTTAGGATGCGTGTATTGTCGACTATCCACTATGGATCTTTGTTGCAACCAGCCGTTTTCGCTTCTATAAATGCTTGCTCTCTTTCTCACTATGCCTGCCACTTACGAAGACCATTGCCAAGCAACAGCACAACACCAGGATGATGGAGGAAATAGAAACGCGTTCTTGGATTATGGGGTAAGGCTGTGGGTGGAAAGATTAGAATGGATCAGGGCAATGGTGGGTACTAATATTGGACATGCCACATTTTTTACTTCTAGTACATCCTGGAGCGTATGACGATTGCTTACAAGCAATGATGATGAAGAAAATGGAACACACGAGATTGGATTATAGGGTAAGGTTGTGGATAGGTGGATCATGACAACGGTTCTTTATGTTGTATGGGCCCCTTTTTTCATGTGCTGAGACTGTTGCTACTTTCGAGTACTATTGCCACGCAACAGAGCATTGCCAGGGTGACCGAGAAAATGGTAAGGCTGTGAATGGATAAAGAATCGTTGCACGTGGATAGGTATCCCAGCAGTAGCCCCTAGTATACTTTTATGCATTTGTCAACGAATAAAGAACATGCTTCTATATCAAATGTTCAAACCAATTGGCCTTCTTAACGCACTTTTTAAGGTTGTGGATCAACACAAACGGAAAGGATTCCGCCACCCGATCTCTAACACCTGCAACCTCTTGTGGCACTCTTTGAAGTATTAAGGACCTGCGTTCTCTACATGCCTCTTATTACAATTCTTCCTCTTCTCTATACTACTGGGATAGCAAAATTTCTTTCCTGTGCCTTTTCCCATGGGAACAGTAATATGCCCCTTGACACGAATGCTCTACTTTTTCAATAAGAATGGGCTGGCATGTTTATCGCCTTGCATGGTGACACGACATGTATGTGATACATAAAAAGCCTATAGAACATGGAACTTCAATTCCTTCAACTCTTTCTTTTTTTATACTCTCAATATGACAAGCGATACGGATGAAGGCAATGATCCCATCAAAGTATGCAAGTGCAGAATATGTCCATGCTGCATCCAGGCCCTTGCTCATGTCTACCTCTTTTCAGATAGAGATCAGCGAAGGCAGCAAGTATAAACAATTTTTCGAAAAAGGACTCGGTGCACTCTTATCCGACCCAAACTTTTTGCTTCTCTATGTGCCTGAAAATGGAGCCAAAATGCAAGTCATACGACCTGCCAGTGATTCATACCATCGAAGGCGCATGATTAGAAGGATTAATGAAGCGGAGGACATTCCGTCTTTTTACTACGCGTTGTCGCACCTTTGGGGGACTACCGAAAACGAACGGTACCACTGGAATGATATCAATGAATACGTGGATGGCGAAGATGGACAACCAGTGAAACCTGTTTCCATGCGACCTGAGAAACGCGATACATTACTTGCATTGCTCAAGGATGAACCTGATAGTTATTGGTGGATTGATGTCTTATGTTCACGTACCGATACGCCATTGGATATTATGGGCAATATCTACGCTTGTTGCCTTGAATGCGTTGCCTTGATCGACTGTGAACCTGGCCTGATATCACGAATTAATTTAATGGATGATTATGATATGTCCCATTTTGAACAGCATTGTTCAAATGACGTCGAAGCTGCCAAGCAATGCTATGACCAGTGTTGCCAGTTCATAGATTCCATGCACATATTGATACAAAGCCGGTGGTGGAGACGTGTGTGGACATGGCAAGAGATGGTTTTACCTTTAGGAGAGGTACACCTTATGGCGGAAACAGGCACTCACGAACCTTCAAGCAACACGATCACCGTGGATGACTTAACTCGAAGGTTTAACTACATTTCATACTTTACGAGATCGATAGAGGATCGATACGAGGATAATGAAGAATTCGGTATGTCTCATGGGACACTTGATCATCATTGAGGAGTACTGCTAATCTTTATTAAGCAGAACGTAAAGAGGCAGCGATACGGTTGAGATATGTGGGAGTAGAGACTTTAGAATCTTGGTATACTGATACACGTATGGCAAGATTATACGGCAAGGAACGTATCCAATTTGAGAGCGTAGAAAACTTTGCGACCCTATTGGTATCAACAATGACCCATTCCCCTCGGCGTTGCATGGATCCTGTTGACTATGTCTATGGTGTGCTTGGGTTATTTCAGATTGAGATACCAAGAATGGATGATCCGGTTGCTGTTTGGAAGCTTTTCTTATCTGAGATGGATAAACTTCTTAGCCATGAAACGTCTCTTAGAATCAGTTATCGTGCGTACGAAGTTGATCTACGGAAAGTCCCAGATACAAGTTTCGTGTACCGGCACCTAGTAGCCTATCAATGATCCGCTCATAATACAACAACAACCTTGATTTGTGCATGCGTTGCATCCACAAACACAGAAAAATTAACATGATTGTGACCTTTTATCATCGTTACTGTACATGCAAGCCTTGTTCAATAAAGTGGGTACTGTTATCTACTACATTCAAAATCTCTTTTGTATGTTAATCCATTTAACGTTGTAAGAGTGCCACAAGATGTGATAAAGACATGGGTCTTTGGTTGTACAACACCAAGTTGCATTATTGATATTGTTGAGTTAAACGCCCATTGATAAACCTAAAGGAAGCAAGCAGCAATGAAATGGCAGCAAAGCAAGCACGAGCGTAGGTGATCTTCAAGTTGATTTGCCGGGTAAAACTCAACATCTCACTTTTCTATTTTGGGTAGTTGCAGCCGCTAATGCGAATATTTTAGTAACGCGTTGCACACGAGACACATTGCAAGTGAGAAAGAGGATGGTATATATAGCAATTTCTTCACTCGGGACACGCACTCGTCTTCCTCTTCTTTCTACTTTTTTCCTCCCATCGCCACTCCTCACACCTGTCATTTCTATTCTCCCATGGCCTCATTTGCACGAAAGCCATCTTCTGGCATTGTTCCCGATCGTCATCATCCCCACACCTTGTCCACTCTTGTATGTCATGTCTCTATACACCTTATCAACCTATTTTTAACATTCATCTTTCTATATGCAGGATTTTCAAGGTGCAAGCTCTGCCGCTGCTGCCAAAGCCATGAAGTCCGAGTTGAGCAAGTTGGCTGCTCAAATCCAGGATGAAGGTGAACGCAAGGTAAAAAAAAAAGGGTCATTGGGATTTGAAACAAAGGGGATCAGCTGACCGATCTCTCTGGATTCTTCTAGTTCTTTCAACAAGAAATGGATGGATTCTACATGCTGTTTACGCGTTTCATGGATGAAAAGGCTAAGGGCACCAAGCTGTAAGCAAGATCAGGAAAAAAGAGAGGATGATGGGGGGATGATACTCACACTGTGTGTGTCTATGATAGGGATTGGGACAAGATCCAATCGCCCTCGCCTGAGCAAATTGTTGCATACAAGGAATTACCTGAATGTACCGCATCCAATGATCTCGACAAACTTGCTGTTCTCAAGTTGAATGGCGGTCTTGGAACCACGATGGGCTGTGTTGGTCCCAAATCGGCTATTGAAGTTCGTGACGGAATGACATTTTTGGACCTGAGCGTGCGTCAGATTGAGGTAAGTAAGCGAAAGAATTAGAAAGAAAAGGGGAATGTATATGGGTGAGTTGGCAAAATGTTGGGAATTGATCACATTGTTGGGTATTCTCACCCACCCCATTTTGTAGTACCTCAACAAGAGACATGATGTGAATGTTCCATTTATTTTGATGAATTCTTTCAACACGGATGAAGAGACTCGTCGCATTGTACAAAAATACGCCACCCACAACATCAACATCACCACCTTCAACCAAAGCCGTCATCCCCGTATCAACAAGGAATCACTTTTACCAGTGCCTCGTTCTCCCAACTCGGCTATCGAACAATGGTAAGTATTGGCTATTAAACCTCAGCAGCTGCATCTGTCCTTGAACTCACGCTATATATACCAGGTATCCCCCTGGTCACGGTGATTTATATGAAGCATTGTACAACTCTGGTCTCTTGGACAAGTTACTCGCTGAGGGCAAGGAATACTTGTTTGTGTCCAATGTGGACAACTTGGGTGCAACTGTGGATCTTACCATCTTGCATCATATGGTGGAAAGCGATGCTGAATTCTTGTTGGAAGTGACGGATAAAACCAAGGCTGATATCAAGGGTGGTACTTTGGTCGATTACAATGGTCATATTCGTTTGCTTGAAATTGCTCAAGTACCCAATGAGCATGTGGAGGATTTCAAGTCTGTCAAAAAGTTTAAGATTTTCAACACCAACAACCTATGGATCAACTTGAAGGCCATCAAGCGAGTATTGGAAGAGGAAGCCATGGATTTGGAAATCATTGTCAACAACAAGACCACGGATAGCGGTGAAAAGGTGATTCAATTGGAAACGGCTGTGGGTGCTGCTATCAAGCATTTCCGTAACGCTCATGGTGTCAATGTCCCTCGCACTCGTTTCTTGCCCGTCAAATCCACATCGGATCTTTTCCTCGTCACCTCCAACTTGTATTCACTCGTCCATGGCGAACTTGCCGTCAACCCCAAGCGCATGTTTAATACCGTGCCCCTCGTCAAGTTGGGTGATCACTTTAAAAAGGTCAGCCACTTTTTGTCTCGATTCAAGACCATTCCTCACATTCTGGAACTGGATCATTTGACGGTCACGGGTGATGTTACATTTGGAGCCAATGTGGAACTAAGAGGCACCGTCATCATTGTTGCCAACCATGGTGAACGTATCGATATTCCTTCAGGAGCTGTATTGGAAAATAAGGTCATTACTGGCAACCTTCGCATTTTGGATCATTAAAAAGCACTCGCATCATTTTTTTACAACATTATATACGTAAAAGGTTTAGGAAGGGGGGTTGTCGGGGCGATCATATTATAGTACCATGTTACACGAAATGAGGAACCAGAATATTGTATACTACCACACATAAAACGTGTGCGTTGTATTGTGTGTGTGTGTGTGCGTGAGAGTGTGTGTATAGCGGGCTTATTTATTAACATAGGACAAAGGAGCGTTACCAAATACTAGGATGTCTGTGTGTCAATGTTTGATTACTTTATGCATGTGTCTATGTATTGCATATATAAAAGGAGATGGTTGCCATGGATACGAGTAGTGACCTTGGATCACATCATCATGGTGTCTTCTTTTTGTTTCCCACCAGGCTTGTTTTACACCCGCCGCTCACTAAAGCAAAGAGACTTGGGCAGAAAAGGGAATTCGGCACATCGGAAGTCGTACTTTGTTCGTATCACCTGAGACATGCCAAGCTGGTTGTGGTTGATGCTTACGGTGGTGATCTTTCTTTTAAGGTTCCGAGCTGCAAGGAGAGAAAAGATACCTTTTTTCCTCTGAATCGTTCATCCCCTACCATTGACTACATGCGTTGGCCTTTTAGCAATCTGACAGCACGAGGTTATTCCAGTCTCTCCACCACCACCAACACTCGGCGGATCAACACCCGATTGCTACTCACCATTCTCAAATGGATCGTCCTTGCTATACTCGCCGGCATTACAGCCTTCTTCATTGTATGCCGTGTAGACACCCACATGCGCATCTATGTCCGATTCTGGCTATCACCACGGAAGCCTGTTATTGTTGAACCACTTTCAGAGGAGGGTGCGTGTTTTCAAAACTTGGCTCCAAAGTATCAGCAAGGCTATGCGACACACAGTATCAACATGATGCCTGGTTACCGTATGCAGGATGACACTTGCTATGGATATGCAAGCACCGTGAAAAAGCCTCGCCATCGCATGGGGAATAACGACACAGTGATCTATTTTCATACGACGTGGTCCTCGGCAGACAACACATTTGGCGAAACACAATTGGCAACACTCCGTTCCTTTGTTGCAACCCAGGATCCAGCGACGACTCGGCTTATTGTATGGATTGATGAAAAGGATCAAAGGTTATTGGATGAATCACCTTATTGGAAAGAGGCAGCTGAACATACGGATCGCATCTGGTATGAGATCGATAATACGACACAAGATACATTCATTGCATTCAAGGCATTGTCGACCTATGGTGGCGTGTGGTTTAATATGAATACACTCTTTGTACGAGATTTGGAACCGTTACTTGTTGGCAATGATTGGATCTCTCAAGCAACGTGCTACACCAGCGTGGAAGGCAACCCATTCTCTGGATCATCCATGATGTACTTTACAAAGGACTCGCCCTATCTATGTGAATTGGAAAATGCCATCAGCGAATCATCCTTGCCACCCATCAATCAACTTACGCTGGCAGATTTGGGTCGACTTTATTACCGAGTCTACGTGCGGATATTAAGGAATGGATACAAACCATGGGCCATCATACCGTGGTGCTATTTCGAACCCTCTCAATGTACAAAGTCATTACGCTTTTCAAGTCCCTTTGCATCGTCAACTACAGCAATCAGCGATCATTGGTTAGATAGCATCTTTGCTTTTCATTATCACGATACCCCTCCTTCTACACCCTCGGGTGCTATTTATGAATCTCTTAATAACAAATACAAGGACGCGGTTGAATGGTAGATACTAGATCCCCCGTTTGTCCTCTTCCAAAGATACTTTTTTATATATGTGTGTGATCATCGTAAAGGCACTACTGGCCATAATACAACAGGGCTATCTTTAGTTTGACATGCTTTGATATACTCTGCATCTAGAAAGCGCTCTTGTATCACTACTTGTTCACTGTACTCGGCCTCCGTATCAATATGGATCAATCGATTTGCTGGTGTCTCAATACCACCCTTGTGTAGTCCATTGCAGATATAGGGTTCATCGTCAAAGGTACCTTGATCCTCATCCTCATCCTCATCCCCACCTTGTTCTCGCTCAGCTGCTTCGCCTAAATGATACTATCCATCAGCCTTAAATGTCAAAGCATCTTCTCTTATCATCACGTACGTTCTTTACGATATGCTTCAGAGAATCGAAATATTTCAATAGCTTCCTTGGATAGCCCATGGTGCTGATCTTGATCGTCTTGAATGTCTTGTTGTTGATCCACCTCTTCCTCCATTGCGTCATTCATGGTTGGCTCTTGCTGGTATTGTTGTTGTTGCTGCTGCTCCTGATATGGCTGCCATGATGGATAAAGGTTTCTTTGTAAGAGGTGTTTCCACTGTTCAACTTGCTGTGGGCTAAAGTGGGCAGCATGAAAATCACCAAAGCCAAGTCGGTTCATAGCTAAAAAGTCCACGTAGTCAATTCTCCCAACCCAGATAATATATAGAAGCGAAATTTGATCATTTTATAAACGTATATACACAAGAACAAAACTATTTAGAATACTGAAATAGGCTTCATGGCCATCTTGACGTGCTGAACTACATTGGTGACACGCTTGTGAAGAGCCTCATTCTCACAATCAACGCTCTATCGAATCATTTTATCATTAATACAAAGCATTAACATGAGTCAAGGGCAGATGTATACTCACAAATTTGATAGAGTCAATAGTAGCCTTGACACCATCCACATCGACCGTGATCTTGTGATCTTCTTCATTGGCATCGACTTTTCCAAACTGCTCTTCCAAAAAGGTAACCATGTTTCTGAAATCGGATGCAATCTCTTCATCCACCTTCAAGTGCACGGACTTTTCATCGTGATCATGTGAATGCGAGCATGGCTGAGTACTCACTATATACATACATTTTGCATTAATATGGATCCCTCCTTTGTAGATCGATCGCTTACCTTTGACACTGGCAGGAGAACTATCCACCGACAAGATCACCGCCAGCACCGAATCGGCCACCATATCATTCATGGCATTTCCAATCCATTCGAGCATCAATTGATTACCTGCGCCTTGGAGTTTTTTGATATCAATGGTATCGAAAACACGCAACACGGATCCTTTTTCGGTTGATCCATCCACTTTGCTGAGATCCGTCTCTTGCACAGTACCAAACATCATTTCCAAATGCCACTTTAGTAAGCTGATGGCTGCATTGAAAGGCACGACTTGTCGCTGAGTGACAACGGTTGTGATCAATCCACCCAGCTCGTTCAAATCCTCTGTCGACATGATGTTGAGTTGAAAGTCCTTGGCAACAATGACACCGTTCAATGGCTCATCTTCAGTAGGATACTTGGCTGCCAATGTACCAATGGTCTAATTCATCCCACGCGTGAGTAAAGAGAGGATGATGATGATCCCAAAAATGGTCTCTTACCTTGGCCATTTTCTCACCACGGAAATGCAACTTTACAGTCTCACAGTTTTTGGGTGTGTAGATCTTGATGTTTTCTTCGCGTTCGGAATACCTGCTTTGCAATGCTGATTTCAACCGAAACATGTTGTTTGCTTCACCATGCACAAGCATCTATTTTCAATGGATACCACTTAGCTGGATGATCGATCACTTTTTCTTTTCCTGTACGCATACTCACCACATGAGGTGCCTTGACTTCTTCAATAAACTGGCTGTTTTGTGTAAAATCAACATGGGCAGAGAATGAAATGTAATCAACGGACATCCTTAAAGGAATCTTGCGACCATCCATAGCATTGAAATCTGGTGGCTCATTCATGGCTTGCTATAAAAGAACATGTTATTGATATCCTTTGACCTTTTCGTAAAAGATAATAGTTACCCTTGCCAATGTGTTTTCGACACAATAACCGGTGAATACCAAGCCATTCTTTTTATCAGGTGCCCATCGTTCAAATAATTCTCGAGATAAGCCATTCTAAAAGGTCAAGGTATTAGCACGATGAATCTCCATTCGATAATCAATGGACATTACCTGAAGCATACCAGGACTAGCCATCATGACGCAGGGACCCGAGTCTTCAAATTGCTCCACGTTGCGAAGATTACTGATATGCTTGAACACGAATGGATTGGAGATAGCAAATTGCTTTCTGATTTTGGCGTTCATCATGTTGATATACGTTTGGTACACTGCCATACACTTTTTGGCCAAGCTGGAAGCATAGTAAATTGGAATGCTGTCAAGTTCTGGATGAGCCTCCCAATACTCGTCGAGAATGAGCAACAATTCTTGTGCACGACCCAAGGCAAACACCGGCATAAGACATCGTCCACCACGGCCCACGATATTGTGAATCAACGCTATCAATATCCTTTAGTCTTCTTTCATAAAACAACCCTCTCCTCCACCTCACACTTACTTGTAAACCGATTCTCCTTGTCGATACGTGGCTCGTGTGATTGTGTGCCATAAGTACTCTCTGCAATCAAAACATCCACTGGACTATCCGGTTTCTCGGCTGCCATCAAGTGACGATCTTCTTCACGCGAATAGTCACCCGTATAAAGAACGCGTACACCGGCAATCTCGATCAAAAACATGGCTGCACCAAGTACGTGACCAGCATTAAACGAAGTAAACTTGATGCCTTCCATTTCCACTTGTTGATGATAATCGACAGCTTCAATACGGTTGAAGGAGTTGATAAGATCCTCCTCGGTATATAGTTGATCCTCGTCTCCAATATTGCTATAGTCATGTTGTCGGTGATCATGCTATTCAATCCCCCACTCGATTTTTCGCTCTTACCTGACACGTAGATAATCATTCAACAACCATTTATAAATGGCCTTGGTAGGATGTGTCATGAATACGCGACCTTTGAAGGATGTCTATCCATGACATGCGTGTGTAAGAAAGATGGATGTGTGTGTGAGGTATGATATGACTTACTCTTTCCATCAAATAAGGAACAGCAGCAGCATGGTCGACGTGGAAACTTTGGAGGGGTGATTAGACAACATGTCAATCGTCATCCACATAGGCACACACTTACTGAGTCACCAACAAGACATCGATACTTGCGGGATCAATTTCATCAAAGAAAGGTAACGAGGCCAAACCATTGTATGCAGGATGGATACCAGCATCGAGCTTTTTTTGAGGAGTTCACAACATGTCAAAGAAAAGTAAAAAGAAATGTATATGAGTTGAAGCCATTCATTTTTATTGTGATAATGCTGGGGAGAGGGAGAGAAAGAGAGGATAAAGTGGTACTACAGTGCAAGCAAAAGAAAGAGAAAAGAGATCGAAGGACCAAATGGGAAAAGACACATACCAATACTTTTTTGCCCTTGTATTCAAGCAAGATGGACGACCGACCAACCTCATTACCCGATCCAAGAGGTGTCAATTTCAGCAAGTCGTTCTCGTCGACGATGGGTATTTCGATTTCTGCTTTGCGTTTGATGCCAGCCATGAGGGAGGTTGTGTGTTGAAAGGAAAGAGAGAAATAAAGTCCGTTGCTGCTGCGACATTTGAAAATGGCTGCTGGATTATATGGCATACCTTTTGACAACCGCCTCCTTTGCATATACATCCCACTTGTCAACCCTTCAACAATACCATAGCAATAGTGATCCTTGTGGATAGATTGGGCTTTCAGCATCACTCCAGCGTTGACTGTGACACGGACGTCATGCTCCAATACGACCATGACATCACCGTATGCCTTCATTGTTTATATGACCTGATGTTGTAATAAGGATATCAAATGAAAAGAGATCGTAACCAATTTCAATATTGAACGCCATGTTGATAACACATTAACTTTTTGGAAGATGTTGTTAATGCAACAAGAGCAGCCTGGTTGGCAGGAGGATACACTTGGCAGGGAATAGAGATCATTTTGCCATGGCAACTGGTGGCGAACGAGGAGAGCGGAGAACATCAAGCTTTATCTTGTGAGCAAACTCATGTAGCACATCTGAAAAGGCACTTGCAGCTGAAACGCTTTCTTTTTTCTTTTACCTCTTTTGCTGTCATGGAGCCTCATTCACCTTCGTCGACGACACCTCTCTTGCCACAATCGCCAACGAGCATTAGTAGTAGTTCTGCAGGGAGCAGCAGTGGCGGCGGTGGCAAGCCGCGTTATCGCTCTATCCACCGAGTACCTACCTTTATGCAGACCTCAGTACCCAACCGACGATCCATTGTCCACGCATTCCTCAACATGACCATGCACATGATGCTCGAGTTGGTGTTTCCCATTGCTTTGTATTATGCGTTGCGTACAATACTTTCGCCTTTATGGTCACTTGTCCTTGCTGGTGTGCCTACTGCTATCATGGTGGTGATCAAGGGGTTCCGAGAACATAAAGTCGACATGATGGGATTGTTAATGCTGCTCGGCTTTGCTGTCTCTGTTTTACTCGCTATGGTGGAATCCGATCCAAAGCTCTATCTTTTGCGAGAATCAGCCATGACATCGGCTATGGGACTCATGCTATTCGCTACCTTGATACCTTTTCGATGGAAAAAGCACGTCTTGCGGCCCTTTATGTTTTACGTTGCACGACAGATTGCAGTAACAAGTACGATGATGCTGGATCCTCCTACCATTCGTTTGCATTGGGATTGGTTTTGGAGAAATTGGCGTTCATTCCGTGCCTTCTTTCGTGCTCTTACCTTGCTATGGGCATTGGGATTACTCAGTGAATTCGCCTTGCGGGTCTTGCTCATTTATACAATCGATGATGTGGATGATATTGTTTATTATTCCAATGTATACATGTTTGCCGTCACTTTGACTCTTGGCACCCTTACTATCGCTAGCACCCTTCTCTTTCGCCACTTGTTTAATCGAGAACAAGCAAAGTCTAAATCTATTGAACGACAACAGGAAATCGAGGAAATCATTGCACGTGCGGCAGAAGAAGAAAATACCCAACGCTCCATCCAATAATAATAAAACAACGACACCACTATCCTGTATTTGTGTTGCTACATGTAATGACCTTGCCATCAATCATTGATAGATACTAGCCTGCATCTACTATGTATATAATTGATGGTGGAAAGTATCATCCGCGAAAATAAACATCAAAAGAAGAATGCACCTTTTTTTTTGCTTGGACCTACCTTACATCATAGAGTATGCGTTGTTTTATTATGAAGAGGTCTGCGTTTGCCAAAAAAGTTTATACATGCCGGCAATAAAAAGCGCCAATACGACTAACCTAAGTGGGAGGACACTACATCAAAAAAACGTACATTTGGAAACAACTAAATGCAAATGCAAAAAGCGAGAAGTCACGTGATACTCGTTACACGAAAAAGCAAAAAGGTTTAAACACTCATTTGAGTGTTTCGATGTTTCGAGGCTACCAGGGGTCGAACCTGGAATCTCCTGATTCGTAGTCAGGCGCCTTATCCATTTGGCCATAGCCCCTCGAGTTATTTTGTCAGTTCTTGTTTCCTAGTTGTCTCAGGGCTTGCCAAAAAGAGAATTCAAGTAAAAGTATATCAAATGTGCCTTCAAACTAATGCCGAAACAAGAAAGAAGTATTGAGGAAGCTTTGAATAAAGAGAAGTGACAAGAAGTTGTAAAATAGTTATGGAAAAGAAGTGTGTGAAAGTTATTATTACTGCATGGGCACTGAAAAGATACTTATATACTACAATATTACTACAGAGAAACAATACGAATGGGTGTGTGGGGGAAAAGAAAAGTGTGGGAACAATAATGCAAGTGGTTGCTGTGGAGGTCAAGTTGCCATGGAACTAGAGGCCGCCGACTGAGAATCAAATTTGGAAGTGACTTGCGGAGGCCGACCAGGCTTGAAGCGGTATTTTGCACGCTTACCAGCTTCGCTTGCACCGACAATTTTTCAATTTGTGAGTTACATGTTGTTTCAAAGACCTTCTCAAAATGGAAGATGAAAAATGTTAAAAAGCGAACAGTAACCATGTCAATATGCACATCATTCTACAGCGGAATGACCACCAATTTCAAATATGAAATCGTAGCATTTTTAGGGGAGGTCAATCATGAGTAATGGGCATAGGAAGACATTTCAACTTTGGGATCCAAAAAGATTTCGAGCTCAGAATTGAAAAAGAGCCAAGTTCAACGCTCCGCCCCTTTGATCTTTTTATGCATACAATGCTTGTTGTATCCAGCTAATGATGACATCTTCTTCATTTTTACAACACGTTTGTGATGTTTCAAATAAAGAAGAGAAGAGACAAGATAAATCCTTT
>NW_026695442.1:0-54800 GCF_029851405.1 Lichtheimia ornata | reverse complement strand
GCTGTTGGCCAAGCCGAGCCCATTGCTCTAATAAAAACCCCACGTTTCATTGTAATGTTTGGAGACACAGGCACCTTTATGTTGTAAGCGTGATGCTATATGAGAAGTGGTCTTTGTTTAATGTAAAGTAGCTAGACCCTGACAGAGCAAAAGATGCAGAGGGTTGCGTTGTGTAACACAGCTACGTTTGCATGAATGAAAGGGTCAACGTATAATTACTTTATGGATCATCTAGGAACAGGCATGTATTGCTAGCTAACGGCCACTTTTATCCAATCATCATTGTTGCGAGATCCACTGCATGGGAACGCTGTCCCTGCTCTAGATATTCATTTCCATGATTAAAGTAGGTTGATCCGAGCTGATTTGACTGAGCTGTGGTCAAAGAGAGATTACATCACTCTGGACATAAAGCACGCTCGATGTAGCTCAACCGATGTAATCTTGTGTGAGCGTAACTCAACCAAATCAGCTCGGATCAACCTACTTTAATCATGGAAATGAATGTCTAGAGCAGGAGCATCGTCCAACTACAATAGAATACATAAAAGTTGGGAATGCACAAAAGTGGCTATTGGCTGCCAATGTATGACATAAAACTGAGGGTTGCGTACCTTTCATGCATTGTCCCTGAAGTCCTGACTTTTTAGCTGAGTTACCCAAAGAGGTCCTTCTGCATCTTTGGCTCTCCAGGGTCTAGCTACTTGGCAATGAACAAAGACCACTTTTCATATAGCATCACGCTTACAAACATAAAGATGCCTGTATCTCCGAACGTTACAATCAAACGTGGGGTTTTTATTAGAGCAATGTGCTCGGCTTGGCCAACTGCACCTTGGGTGCAAGTTTCACGATCAAGCTTGCCAATCCCAGATTTCGCAATGTCGCCACCAGCCAAACTGGATCGGGGGGTCGACCTCTTCGACGACGACGACCAAAAAATATTTTTTGGGCTAGTTGCGACATTGAACTTGAAACTTTCACACAAGGTGCAGTTGGCCAAGCCGAGCACATTGCTCTAATAAAAACCCCACGTTTGATTGTAAAGTTTAGAGATACATGCACCTTTATGTTTTTACTATGTTGTAAGCGTGCTGGAGTTGCTTTCTCCTAGTGGATGGTGTCGGCTGCATTAACGAAAAGATGAAGAGCTGAGTGAAATGTCACATGGTGGTTACACAGACACGTCCTTGACAGGTAGCTGCACAAATGGATGATGATGATGATTGCCTTTTGTGAAGGTACGTAAGTAAACAGCATCCAATAATGAAGGTGTGTCAAGGTATGCATCACATTTGCATGTAGAAGAAAGTCGAGCTGCATAAACCAATCTGTACACTAAAAAGATGCGTATACAAACATATTGAATTCGTCACTCACCCTGAAACTCAATGCAGGGATCTCTTCACTTTTTTCTTTTCTCAAGGTCATCCCACTTCCCACTTCACACTCCTCCTTATTGTATCACAAAAGCCATGTACTTCTTGCATGACCGATAACCGGACCACCTTTATTATTCCATCTTCGAAGCAATAGTATGTAATCCACAAGCTAGCAACCTCCAACAAACGTGTAATAAATAAACAATGCTTTATTTCATCTAGCTATTATCTTGCTACATTGCCACCACCATCCTCGTAGTCGTCGTCCGTCATAATTCGTACTCGTACTCGCACCAGTCGTCAATATCATCCGTCACACCAACATCCAAAAATACACAAGTTGAAAAGAATGGGATCTTGCAGGCTTCCTTTTGAATCTCGTTGTCGTCATCATTGTCATTGTTGTAGATGGGGTGATCATCGTAATCGTCATTGTGGTGAATGTGGTAATCATCGTAATCATCGTCTCTACAAATAAGAAAGCAGGCAAGTTAGACCATCTGATACCGGGAATGATGACGATTTGGTATACCGTTAGGCGATCCTCTCTAAGGAAGAAAGCAAATCAGAAGGAATTCACAAACCAAATCACCACCATACGAGCAACGTCGGGCGATCCCTTGTTCTTGAGAAAGCACTGCACGAATCACGCAAGGCCAGTTCGATCCATGGCAAGGAAGGACGTCACTTACGTAGAGTCCAGGCTCATAGTTGTTCTCATTCATCCTCTCCAAAGAAAGAATGGTCCCAAATCTTTCCAATCATTTCCCACCTCATGAAAAGGTATCCTCAAGGGGAAGAACGAGCCTATCAAGAGAAGAGCGTGTTGGTGCAGCACATTCACAGCCGAGCTGTCGCAAATCCCCTTACCTCAACACGGTGACCATGCTCTTCCAAAAACCCATCGTCATCGACCCATCCTCAACTCAACGCAGGCCTATAGAGCCCTGGACGCGTTCCAAGAAGCTTTTTCAGCAACCGGCCGCTTGACACAGGGTGGGACTTGGACCCAAAGAGATGATGATGATGGCCCCAAGTTGCACTGCCTGACCAAAGAAACCTATTCAATTCATTATTAGCACACACGTACAATAAAACGCCTCTCTTCATTGTTTGTTTCATTGTACTTGCCTTTTCCATATACACAAAGACCCGTGGTGGTTGGTTACTGGAAACCGAAAACCGTGGTGTAGTGTAGTTGAGCCGAAGCAAAGCGCCAAACCAGCCCACGCCTTGAAACCAAACTTGCCCTCTATACAAGCTAACACGTCAATGGAACAGATGCTGATGCAACATTGGACTCTGAATGTACCTGCTGACACCAAGCGTAGAGTGGGAATAGCAACCAACAAGAGGAAGCAACGATATCGCCATGGCAACCACCAACCACCAACCCACGCTCATTCTTCAGCACTTGGACACACTCATTTCCTGACAATGCCTGTTGAACTATATTAATACCTCACAGCCAACAAGAGCACTCTTTTATAATACATTACCTTGATCGGGATGTCGTGAATGGGATAAAAAGAAGAGGAGCGAGAAAGAGAGAAGACGGGTTGTTTGAAGTTGTGCACCAAGTTTAGATCCCCCAATGCTGTTACACTGAGGCCACTCAATTTACCCCACACACACCGTCATCACCATCACCCTCACGATAGACAACAGGTACACGTAAATAAAAGAAATGATGATCCTCACGTATAGCAAAAGGGTGTGTGCCATTTTACACTTTACATGATAATGATGATCCAACAACAGCCATTACCTTACTACCAGGTCCCCAAGCATCAGCCCTTTTTACTCAATCCATTCCGAAGCATCCTTTTTCCTACTATGCCCTTATTATTATTGCGTACATGTATATACGCTTATCCACTGGTGCCATGATACTACATCATAGAGCTCTACTAATAACGCGAAGGTAAATTTCTAGAATTACGAGCGTTTGAGGAGTTGATGTATGATGGCGTGCACATAGAGCAGTCATCTCCTGAACTATATGTGAGATGGCGTTTCGATCAAGTTGATCCTATACTATGATTCTTCTCCCCCCCCCCTACATGAAACAAAATGTATAAAAGCGAAGGCTTTCACGTTTCATGCATCACTATATCTCTTTCCTTATCACCGAATACACAACCCAATGCTATTCAAGTCGTCCTTTGTTGTCGCTGGCCTTGTTGCATCATGGTCCCTTGCTGCCCTTGCTGCCCACGTTCAAACGCCCAACGTACACAAGCGAGACACTGCATCACACGTTAGCAACATGTGTGTCAAGGGATGTGATGGACAAAAGCAACAAGTACCTTGAAGATTGTCTAATGGTGTTTTGTGGCAGCGACAATACCTGTGCAAGAGATCGCTGCGATCCAACAAACCCCCCTGACCCAGACGACCCAAATAACAAATTAAGCAAGTGCGAAGCTACTTGTTATGACTCGGCTGATGAAGAGTATGCCAGATGCACCAGCTATTGCGAATGATAGGTAGGTACTGTGTCAAGCAGTGTATGGATTCAAGTAATACTACCAAGAAAACTTGGTAGAAGCCAATCGTTGTTCGCTGCTGCAGCTGCAAACATCCCTTGTACTACATGTCTCGAAATCCACTGATCCATTCTTATGACAATAAAACATCTTGTCGCCTTCTCATGGTATGCAATCCATCGTAGTATACACTTCCACGTGATATGATCCAAACGAAACAGAACACTGTTGCCATCATACAAAAGAAAACGTTTTTGGTAAATCGACATAAAAGAGCCATCATTGACGATGGCTGTCTTCCTTCATACCATGCTTTTCAAACAAGAGATTTTCCATCATCATCAAGCTACTGCAGGTTATACGTAGTCTATAGCCGTCATCAAATGACAACACGAATCGAAGCTCGTTAAACAAGGATCTTGAACGCAACTTTTGTGGCGTCTGTGTAACGTGAACGTGAAGTAGGTGTAGCTGAAGAGGAGGGTAGCTCCAGAAGATGTCAGTTCCAAGAGCGGCATCATTAACAATGTACGACTATCACTAACCTTTACCCTTTACAATGGCTTGGATTGCTTTCAATGTTCATAGTTGAAGGAATTGGATGGCGTCAAAAGTGAAAAATAAAAAGTGCTATGCATATTGATCGCTTTGACTTGCCTGCAACTAGACTCCGCCCCTGTTCTGGTATCGCGTTGCACTCACCCACAACGTACGCCCCTACATACAAACCTAAAGTAATGATTATTCATTCTCGTACTATGCATGGGAAACCAAAATAAAGGAGGATACGATGGAGGTACTGCATCTCCACAAGGTCGTAACCACTGTGGATCGAGATAATGATCGAGTGTATCATTATTTTTACGCTGTCATGGCAACCATCATTCAGGGCTATATATGGCTGCATATTACTTTGGAATATATTGAATTACGAGAGGTGGCACCATGATTTCACCTATGTTACGTGTGTTTGATTCCATATATATCCGCCAACCGACCTTACCATTTACGCATTAGCATCAGCCTTCTCAACGACCCTATTCATACTATAATTGATATCTCCATGATGCAGCATACATATTCAAACTCAATGTCATGGTGGTGCCATGGTTGTCTTGTTCAACAACGAGGGGGCTGATGCGGGTTTGATGTAATCTCGTTAAGAGTAAATTCTCTAAATCGGGGAAGGCTGCATGTGCATGTCTCGCATAAATGCCGACACACAGAGCGGGGAGAGCTGTTGCTTCAACGTCAATGTCACGAAGAGAGCATTTAAGTATAACGACTGAGCCCCATGGCTTCGCATTCAACGTTGCCTGAATAATGAAGCTCCAGAAATAAATCATCCAAAGTGGTATTACGCGGAGCTTGTTGCTTGTCTCGCGCGAATGTGTGATGTTGTCAATGTGTACGATCCAGCAGCCATGGGTATAAAAGCATGTCGTCAAGACAACGGTCGATAACCATCCATCTTTTGCAATCCAAACATGTTGAACAAGACGGTCCTCGCCTCCTCTTTGCTCTTTGCCCTTCTCTTCAATGTTGCTACCGCCTTCAAGTGCGTTGATGACAAGCAATGCAATACTTGGTGCGTAAACTATGATGATGCTCTCGCTGGTTACTGTCGTAAGGGTGGAGGATGCATTTGCGTTTTGAACGAAGAGTGCAAGCTTGACGTACGCGGCCGGTAAGTGTATATGATTGCATCCTGTACATGACTTTTCCATTTTCTTACAATGGATCATTAGTTAAACCATCCATCCATACCATCCCACACAACAGCTTGGTCATCATTTTGAATAATTGTTGCTCATTAAAGAAGTGTATCATTTCCTTGGCTGACATGTAAAAGTTGATGTTCATACACATGGCTTCATATTGTTGCGTGATCAATGGGTGTTTATTTATCAATGAGATCATTATCATTAAAGTGTAAATGGTTCAAATGGAGTGGGCAACTGGGTTTGTGATGTTGCATGACTCCTGCGGATATTGGTATCGCGATTTAATTTCACCTCAGGGTCTCTCTTGTCTCCTCCTTCAAACGGCACTTGCCTGCTGCATTGCATGACCTTTGCTAATGGCCGTCTTCAAGGTAACTCCATCACCCATTTGAACAAGGAAATGAGAACTGATAAATTGTGTCAAGTTGCAAATGGCTTTTGACAGGAGCAGCAACAGGAATGGTGGTGCTGGTGTTGGAAGACTTTTGAATGGCGAGGAGGAACGACTTGCTCATGTTGCTGATAACGACGACCAGAATGCGTATTATACGACCGATGATGGATCCTGGATATCGATTCGACGTTGAAACTCAAGCACTTGTTACAATATCACACCTTTCAGGAAATACTGAAACCAAGGAATACAAGGCGTGCAGTGGTTGTTTATGCTCTCTGCTTGAATGTGATCCATCTTCAGCAATCGGGTGGCAGCATCCAAATGGGCAACGATATCCAAGTATCGGTTGATAGCAGGAATTTGATCATGCTGGGCATGGGTGGAAGATCAAGACATGGATACAAGCAGCATTGAGGGATGTTGGTGGTTCGATAATGTTCTAGCAGCGACAATGATTGCAGAGGATGATATCCAACACGTATTCTCACAACGACCTCGTTCATTCGGTAAGTGGAAAGCTGGTTAAAACTAAGCAGCTGAAAGTAACCGCATCTTCTTTAGAGCAGCATTGTGATAATGAATTGGACGTTGATATCTTGGGATGCACAGTCGCTTTTATTCAGCTACAAGATCAAGTTTCAATCATCCACCTCGCATCTTCAGGCAGTCAGAGGAGTATATGGATGGCGTATTGGATACCTTCAAGTGGATATTTCTTATGTGTGCCGCATGTCAACCTTGTGTGGAGACATCTCTTGTCAGTCATCAAGCAACTACTGGATTGGTTATCTGAAAGGGTGATGCTATTGGGACACCATGATTGATTAATGAAGGATTTGGCTTGTTGAATGCAAGAAGCAGCAGCATGGCTTGTGTTTACGGAGGGTCTGTTCATTATGAAGGACTGCAAATGGCAACGGCGTATCGCATATGGTTGGGCGCACATTCTAAATGGCTCTTTCGGTCCCTGAATCACAAGACTTATCGTACCGGAAAAAATGGACCAGTATCTACATTCCTTAGCTGCTGCAAAATACCAATACCAAGTAGCTAGCAACCCTCTTTGATATAGTAGTAATGCTTCTAATCATGATAACAATGACACCATTTATACTTAAATCATCCTCACCTTGAGTATACAACACGCTTATCCAATAGATGAATGATGCTACATATATATCTACTGATACCCCGAATGAAGGTTTTTAAAGATGCGAGCGATTAAGTAGGTGATGTATGACGTGCATGTAATTCAGAAGATGTGAGATGGCGTTTCTATCAAGCTGATCCTATACTATGCTTCTTCTCCCCCCGGATGAAACGAAGTGTTTAGAAACGAAGGCTTCCACTCTTTACTCTTTAGTATATCTCTTTCTTTATTACCGAATACACAATCCAATGCTATTCAAGTCGTTCCGAGAGTGGTAGTTTTAACAACGTATGGCTATTTCTAACCTTGACCTTTTACAAAGACTTGGATTGCTTTCAGTGTTCATGATAGGAGGAGTGGGATGGTGGTGTCAAAGGTGAAAAACATGCATGATTGCTTTGAGAATCCAGCAGCGATACTCCGCCCGTCGACAACGTACGTC
Organism: Lichtheimia ornata; assembly: GCF_029851405.1. Classification (NCBI taxonomy): domain Eukaryota; kingdom Fungi; phylum Mucoromycota; class Mucoromycetes; order Mucorales; family Lichtheimiaceae; genus Lichtheimia; species Lichtheimia ornata. Next base: position 47,216 of record NW_026695442.1, on the reverse strand, counting down.
CTTTACACAACCTCATTTTCATGCTGTGCATGGGAAATCACAGTAATAATACTGAGAGTGGAAGGACTTGGTTGTCGTTGTCCATACTCATAAGGTTATTCACCATCCTCTCGTGTATTATATATCGCATGTGGTCATGATGCTACACTCTGCCAAAACTGAGTAACTTGATACCAGTCTTGATGTATCTTTATTTGTACGCTGTCATGGCAACCATCATTTAGAGCTATATATGGCTACATTCCACTTTATAAACCGAATTCCGAGAGATGGCATCATGTTATGCATGATGTAACAGGTGGGGTTGAGCCGATAATTTATCCGCCACCTGATCTTGCCATTTACGCATTAGCAGCATTAGTCTCCTCAACGACCCAATTCATGGTATAATTGATAATGCAACCTATCCAAACTCAATGTCATGGTAATGGTTACGCTTTGTATCCTGGTGTCACGCGTTGACATGTTCAACAATGAGGGGGCTGAGGCGGGTTTGATGTAACGTTGTTATGGGTAAATTCTCTATATCGGGAAAGGCTGCATACTCATGATTTGCATTAATGTTCTCTACCGTTCGCCACAGAGAGAGGCAGAGAGGCGTGCTACTTCATCAACACCGGAAGATGTATTGTGGCATGAATAGCGTATAATGACTAAGCCTCCGTGGCTTTACATTCAAACGTTGTCTGGATGATGAAGTTCCAGAAATAAAGCATCCAAAGAGTGGGATGAGATTTGCGGCGCTTTGTGTTGCTTGCCCCATGCATGTGTCGTTGTCAGTAGTATGGACCATCCAGCAGCAGCGATGACTATTATAAAAGCACGCCGTCGTCAAGACAACGGTCGATAGCCAACCATCTTTTGCAATACCAAAAACATGTTGAACAAGACGGCCCTCGGCCACCTTTTTGCTCTTTGCCCTTCTCTTCAATGCTGCTATCGCCTTCAAGTGTGTTGATAACGACCAATGTAATACATGGTGCATAAACTATGGCGATGCTGTCGCTGGCTACTGTCTTAAGAATGGAGGGTGATAAAAGTTGATGTTCATATGGCTTATTAATATTGCTGCGTCATCAATGGGTGTATACAATCATATCATAAGCGTTTATTTAGCAAAGATGAAAGAGACTACCATCATACGGGTAGCTAAATAGAGTAGCAAAAGTATTGAATCATGAACATGGAGGGGGCTATCCTACGCTATTGTATGTATCAATAATGGCATGGCGGTGCGCCTGTTGGATCTGAGTTTCACTTTCTTCATATGTCACCTACAAAAAACACATTTCATGTGGCAGGTGGATCACTTCGACTCGATACTCCAAGATGTTGAAACACTATATCAGTTTGATAAATCATGACAACAATTCTCATGCCCACTCACATATAAAAACAAGGCTCTTTGCACCAACACTATCATACATCCTTTCTTTCTACTTGAAGCATCAATGGCCCTGGTAAGTCTCGAGGGTAGTCTTTGTTATGTGATCCCCAAAATGAGGGTACTCATGCATTCATCTATTGTATAGTTCACATCATTGCTTTATGCTGTGTTTCTTGGTGTACCCTTTGGGGTAGGTATAACTATCACTTGTATATTAAGGATGCCTAGACTGACGGGAAAATTCAGACTCCTTTGTAGGTGGCATAAGTACATGCGGTGTCAAGGAGTCGCGTTGGTTGCGCTTGTACCATAACTATGGCAGACGTCAAATGGCGAGAAGGTAAGCTCATTGACAGTGTCTATAGTCTCATGTCTCACCGCTCTATACAACAGTGTTGCATTCGTACGTCGCCAATTGCATTGCACTTGACAAACCAGCCAGCGTCCAGTCATTTATCCTTGAAGAAAAAGACTTTATCTTGAAGCACGTCCAGAAGGGAGAAAGGATTCAAGCCGTATTACCAAAGCGACTTAAAACCATCACGCAAGAGTTGAACGTTACGCTGGTATGTATCATTGAAGTAGATCCTTGTTATTTTGACTAAGCAAGTGGTTTTCAGGAAAAGTCAAATGTTGACTGGGGCCGACTTGCTCTCGAGATCCTCGAATACAAATGCGATCCACCCATCCTCTCGGAGCACACTGAGACTTTGAGCAATACCGAAAGCGGCAGCGGCAGCAGTAGCAGCAGCAAAAGCCAATCCATTGCATCATCAGCATCCGGTTATAGAATGACATCAAACGACCTTGAAGCTCTTGCAATGATGTACAACAGCCTTGATCAAGACCAAATGTGGATGTTGAAGAGTGGTCGTCGTGTGGAAGATGTTTTATACGAGAGAGCCAAAGCAACCACATTAGAAAGGTATGTTCATGATCCTTCATTACGACCTACCCATTCATTATTGCTCTTTTTAGTCCTTGGCATTCGATGATCATTGACCCCACTGACCAAGGTCTTGCTGGTTGGTTCACTGCGGAGGAGTTGGAAGAGATTCAAGAAACCGATACACCAGCCCTAATACAGATGCCTGAAGACATGCAATCATTCCTCGATTCATTCGTTGGCAAGGTGTAAAAAGGCCATTGTAACTTTGGATCGATCTTCTAACAGATTATTTAATAGCAAACGCTCCATGAACTTCGGCGCCAAAATGATGATTTCAAGTTTGATCGCCGAAAGGAAGCAGATTTATATTGGATGCAAAAATCAATCACCTCAGCATTGGACCTCTATGAATACAATTTCTTCCAAGACCTTTCCAGCCTATCAGAAAATGATCTCGTGAGGAACGTGTGGGCGTTCATTGAGAGATGCTTCGATCCAAGTCCTATCAAAGTATCAGGGTAAGTGAGTGAACGGGTGATTGGATTTTCGTATGATCTAACATGACGCTTTAGCGGGGAAATCACAAGCCAAGCATCGACTGAGCGAAAGAATGGAGCGAAATCAGACGCAGAGCGCACAAGAAAGCAAATGGGCACAAGGATAGATCTTCTCTTTAAGGCGAATCTTTTGGAATTTGGTGTCGCCGAGTTTGGTCGAAGCAGTGATACCCTCAGCATGAAGAACGCACGTGAAGTATCGTTGAAATGTCCAAAGACTATGAAGGATATGCTTATCAAGCTTGAAAAACGTTGTCCCAACAAGCTCAATCAACTCAAAATACAAGGGATGGCCATTGCCGGTACGTATGTAACAAAGGGCGGTGATGAGACTAAATAGGGTTCTGTGTTAATCTCTAAATGGCTCTTTTCTACTAGGACTCAACCTGAACTTGCTGTCAATGGATTGTCCAAGAGGTTACATCTGCCGCATCTTACCGCTCGGATGGCAACAATACCCGATGTCGGTTGAAGAATTCATATCATTGATCATCCCTATTTTTGCAAGCGTATACCATGCCAAGAAGACGATGGAGCAAGTACGTATGGACATCATTAGCGACCAATCAAGGAGGACAACCAGCTTTGGCAAGAAATCGACGACGAGATTATCACCATCCTTTACTCCTGTTCCTGTACCAAGAAAACGCAAGGCGTCTAATTCTATGTAATCAACCATCATACCCCTATGCTTGTAAAAATATGCATTATACCCATCAAAAGCGAATACCAATAGCCACTTGACTTGCCATGTATCATCCTTTGATTTGAGCATTTACACATGGACTTAAAAAACGCTTGCTTATCATCCTTATTCCATTGAATGTTTACGGGCATTCGTATCCAGGTTTATTACAGAACATAGGGAGAGATTCAGATTGACAAAGTAATGGCATCTTTGTTGCATTTGGATCGTTTATTTGCATACGACATCATCCGGGTCAACTTGTAGTATATAGATAGCGTCTAAATCCATTCCATTTAAGGATCTTTCTGGTGCAAGATAGATCATTCTACGAGCTGGGATTAGTGTCAAAATCAAATGACCCCCATCCATAATCAAAGTACTTACGCGTAACATTCGCATCTAGTCGTTGTTTCATGTGCGTCATCGCAAGGATGGAGAGAGGCTCTCGAGTTCATACCTGAGGTCCCGACCCAAAGCATACATCCACCTCACTCGGGTTGCTCTGCAAAGACGACACTTACAAAACAAGCCCTTGCACCCATGCCAACGGTTCGTATCCATGCAACGCCAAAGACTAACACAAAGGTAGGCAAGTTCAGATATACAACATGCTCATAATACTTAGCTTGATAGCCTGTACGCTGCCCATCATTTCAAGTGCACATCCAACGCAAGGATGGAGAGAGGCTCTTGAGTTCACACCTAAGGTCTCGACCCAAAGCATACATCCACCTCACTTGGACTCACTCTGCAAGGACGACACTTTCAGAACAAGCCCTTGCACCCATGACAGCAGCTCCATCGGACAACATAAAGTACTAGCAAAGGTTGGTAATTAGCTTAGAGTACCAGATTAGAGATTCGGTGTACTTGCCTCGCGCAAATTTGTCGTTCAGAGTTGCTTGGCATGCAGCAGCTTGGAAGCTCTTTAAAAAGCAGCGTTGCGTTCACCTTGAAATCATGTCCAGGCTGTTGGCACGCAATTTTCGAAACCCCGCCGATTCTTGTTCTCCTTGTTGCGCCATCCGAACCTCTTGATCCCATTGATACCCAGTTACGGCCATTGAGAATAGAGCACTTAAGAGCCTTACTATTCGATTATATATCAATGTTGATTACATCTATGTTGTCTTGTTTCAAGTCACCTCCTAACATCCTTTGCTGTCCTTGTAAATAGAAATCCAATGATCAATAAAGAGACAAAGAGAGCGTCTTTGTTGCATTAAAGCGACCTAGCCAATCGAGCTTCTTTGTCCTGTTCATTGCGCTTATTGAGCGTATCCCAATCAGTGACAACAATGAGGACGTGTAGTCTCTTAAAATAGATGATCCCTTTTTTCGTTGCTGGGCACACATGGCAAGGCTACCAGATTTAGGGCGAGGTGCCGTTATAGTAAAGAATTGTGGACCTTTCCAAACAGCGCCTATGCACACCAACATTGGCTTTTTACAAAGAGATAGACGTACAAATGACAGCTTGTTCCTCATCATTAGATATTCATGCAACGCTATATCTCATATACGAGGGTTCTCATGGAATCAACATGGGATGCATATGTAAATTGGCATCAAGAGCATTCTAAAATATCCATGGCTCAAGTTGTCTGTTTGTGTAGATGATTCCCTCCAAGTTGGATGTGGTATTATCCGTGTATGGCTTTAACCCGTGTAACGTGAGTCATCAACGCCCTGACACTTGTCGGGATTTAAGGTGCTGGGTATACTCTTCTCCACAACCTTCTCTTTTCCTTGTACCTCATGTCACCCACAGCCACCACCACTACTTGCAACCAGATCCCTGTTGGAGACTTGCATTGTCAGCGTCACCCTTACGACAAGGAATTGACAACCACTTGCATCGACTGCTCCGAGAAACCTGATAAGAAAGGATTCTACCAAATCAGGCTCCATGACACAGGTACGCTCTCTTTCTCTTTCGCTCATTACGTCTTTATTAACATGCAGTCTTCTATCAGTCCTCTTTCCCGAAGGTGGTGGACAACCTTTCGATACTGGATTCATTGATGATATCCCTGTACATAATGTTCAACGACAAGGTATCGAGCATGTTCATTATACCAAGGCACCAGTTGCTGTGGGGAAGCAAGTGACACTCAAGGTGGATTGGGATCGTCGATGGTACGTGTATGCTGCATGTATTCAACCTATATCGACTTTATGGGCTCACTTTTTTGTGAAGGGATCATATGCAACAACATAGCGGTCAACATCTTCTCTCTGCTGTGCTTGAACAAGAGCCCTTCCGCGTTGAAACAGGATCATGGTGAGTTTGCTGGAAGATGTAGTGAGCATACGTATTACTCACACACCCACTTTTGGATAGGTACATGGGTGCTACTCGCTCTTTTATCGAATTGGAGACACGTCAAGATCCTTCACGTGTACCCACGCCTGAACAATTGCAAGAGGTGGAACGTCGTGTCAATAAGATGATTGTTGAATCCATTCCTGTGATCGTGCATACTCAAGCCAACAAGGATGATACGGATCGACCTGAGAGTGTACCTGATGATTATGTGGGAGGTGGCACCATTCGTACTGTGGAGATCAAGGGAGTTGACATGAACCCATGCTGTGGTACACACGTTTTATCAACCGGGCATTTACAAATGATCAAGTTACTGCACACCGAAAAAGTGCGTGGTGGCAATACACGATTGTTCTTTTTGGTGGGCCAAAGAGTGACCGATTACGCCGAGTCCATGTTCCAGGTCTCCAAGCAACTCACGGCATTGCTATCGGGACCACCAGAGACCTTTGTGGAGAATGTTACTCGTCTACAGCAAAACAACCGCACCAACATGAAAGCTGCCAAGCGGTGGATGGGTGATTTGGCAGGTCACGTGGCAACGGATTTGAGTCATCAATTGGAATCTCGTGATACAGTGGTCATGTACCGTGCTGATGCCGATATGGAGTTCCTTACCCAGATTGCGAATACGTTGAAGGATAAGCAAGTATTGGAAGGTCGTGAAACCAAGACTATCGTATTGGCTGCAGGTGAAGCGAACGTGGGTGGACCTATTATGGTGCTTGGTGGCTCGAATGATTCAGTGCAAAGCGTTGCCAAGGCGGTTACTACACAGCTTGCTGATAGTGGGATTCGAGGTGGTGGTAAAGGACGATGGCAAGGCAAAGCCAAAGCATGGAAAGGAATCGAATCATTACAAGAGAAGCTGGATCAGTTATCAATCTCGACATAGATGATTTTGAGGAATACAATATACATACACAACTTGGACACTTTGTACATATACGAATTTTTCAATCTTATGATGGGGTATTTGGCATGGGATTTATATTGAAGAGCTGCATATTATGGTCCATGTTTGAGGGCACTCTCCCTACTCTGTAGTCAGCTTTTGGATGTATAACACCACCGATAGAGAAATAGCCTAGCAACGCCTGCACATCTAGCTAGCAATATGTTCGTCATTCGCATCATACGATGCATCATACTAAAGGTTTTGAAGAGTGACATAGTCTTATGCATTACTTTGAGTGACTGTATCCTTAACACCCTCATATGCAAACCCATCTTCATACTGAATTATGGCACAAAGACAATTAAATAGTATATTCAGACATGTAGTAATTGCAGCTATTAACAGCAGTTGAAAAGACATCTCGATCTCATCGTCTTTTCTTCATGCTGTCATCTATACATCATCATTACTAACGCCGGCGCCAGCATGAATGCCATCATCGCCTTCAGGGAGTTCAATGCCAGCACCACCATGAATGAGATCATCCCCGTCACGTTTTGCGAAGTCGCCTCCAGGGAGTCCAATGCCAGCACCACCATGAATGAGATCATCTCCATCACGTTTTGTGAGGTCGCCTCCAGGGAGTCCAATGCCAGCACCACCATGAATGAGATCATCTCCATCACGTTTTGTGAGGTCGCCTCCAGGGAGTCCAATGCCAGCACCACCATGAATGAGATCATCTCCATCACGTTTTGTGAGGTCGCCTCCCAGGGAGTCCAATGCCAGCACCACCATGAATGAGATCATCTCCATCACGTTTTGTGAAGTCGCCTCCAGGGAGTCCAATGCCAGCACCACCATGAATGAGATCATCTCCATCACGTTTTGTGAGGTCGCCTCCAGGGAGTCCAATGCCAGCACCACCATGAATGAGATCATCTCCGTCACGTTTTGTAAAACCCTCAGAGAGTTGAGTGTCAGCAACACCGGCAGCACGCTTTGGATCTAAAGGGGCAGCATGGATGGTATTAGCTGTGAACAGGACCAATGCCGCACAAGAGATGAAAGCAACACGAGGCAACATTTTGAAAAGAGAAGATATTAGGTACTAGTTGATGATAAGATAGGAATGACTCTGTTGTGGGCGAATTCTGTGGCCTTTTTATAAAAAACCTTGACGGTCTCATCTCTGCTTTATCCTACGTCTCGGTATTCACAAATATGCAATGATGATGTTTCCTTCTTGGAAGATGCAAAATAAATACGTACATCTTTTATCAATACGTTGCGACTAAAATCAGCTTTTAAAGATGATTGAGGACTTACTATGACAACCACACCAAGACGACTGGTCCCCTACTTATTCTAGTCGAACGTATTGCGTGTTTTTAATCATTGTCTACGTATCCGATTCCTTTTTCTTTATACCACCACCAAACAGACGTATCCAATGTTGATTATTGAGCATGCAATGCTTTGCTTTTTCGTTTGTTGATATTGCACAGCATCTAGCGTGGCTTTGACGCATAGCATCATGTCGGCTAAATCACACCCATCCTCTCCAGATGCTGGTATGTGGTGATTTCGGCTGTGCAATATAAGGTTTGCTTCCCATTTTTCTACAAACTTAGTCAAACGTAGAAAGAAATGATGCGTGTGATGAGAGATAGTCCTTTTTACGAGCGTTGCCGCTGTAGCATTTGCGAGTTGCGATCCATCACATGCATGTTTCCCAAGTAATGCAAGGGACACCACCTGCATCTTTACGCCAAAGGTATCACCACAAGCTCTCAAATGGTCTATACGCCATGTATCACTACTGCGAAAGCCTTGATCACCATAGACACCAATACGATTTATGTAACGGGAGGCAAAAAGCTTGATTTACATGTATGATTACCATCACGCTCATAGAGATGTTTATCGAAATTTCGGCAACACCCACTAATGGCGTATTTTGACATGCAATGTAGTGATCTGTCGTTGACGTCGATGTTGATATCTAAATAATGACCACTTTTTTTGTTTTGGTATATCTAGCAAAACATTACTGCAAGAATTCAACGTCTCAAAATGACGAGTCATATACAAAGAAAATCTGTTATGATGTTTTTGTGCGTGTGTGTGTGTGTGTGTATGCGTGTGTGTGTCTTTTGCTTGCTGACGATGACCCATTTTTTTGACATACATAGTAGTCTTCATCTCTCTATTACTTGACACAATGGTGACACGGCCATGCTTATATGGGACCCGGCTCTCCTTATGTACTTGAAAAAGCGCCTTGCAAACGTTTTCATTGACTGCAGGAAGTATGGAAAGTAGGCGTTAGTATGTACTACTCTGCTGCTGCTGCTGCCGCTGGTATTGGGTCCCTTATCTCTTTGTTTGTTTGCAAGATGCATCATGATGGAGCTTGATACGAGAAACGCATATGCACCAGCGGGTTGTCAGGGATAAAGGGGTTGATCTACATACATCAAAACAGAGGATAACGTACCACTGTAACAGTCACCTGGAGACATTCTTCATTGGATACTACTGTGTTTGGCCATCATTCAATGGAACAAAGCTTGGAAAAAGTGAGATCTCGTGGTTCGTGTACGATAGATGATGACCCAATAAAAGCCTACTCGATGGCTTTAGAATGGGGTGAAGCCAACATTGGATGATGCATACACCACAACCATGGATCATGGATCCCACCAGATGAAAAGGTAGCATGTTACGCTGGCTGACATGAAAGCGTTCTTTCATTCAAGCGAGATCATGATACTACGTATAGACAACAACAACAACAACAACAATGCAAACGACGAGTAGTCGTGGTATCATTTTATAAAATGAACATATATCATAGCAAGTTCCATTTCAAAAGTGACAACCTTCATCCTTGAGAACTTCTCATTTTTCTTGCACGTGATGTCTCACATGAGACAAAGCAATGTGGGCATAGTCTTCTCCACACTCTTCTCTTGTCCTTGTGCCTCATGTCACCCACAGCCACACCATTACTACTTACAACCAAATCCCTGCTGGAGACTTAACATTGTCAGCGTCACCCTTACGACAAGGAATTGACAACCACTTGCATCGACTGCTCTGAAAAACCTGACAAGAAAGGATTCTACCAAATCAAGCTCCATGACACAGGCACGCTCCCACTCTTTCTTTCTTTGCTCATTACCTCTTTATTAACATGCACTCTCTATCAGTCCTTAATCCTGAAGTTGATGGGTAACCTTTTGTTGCTGTATTTATTGATGATATCCCTGTACATTCAAAGAGCACGTTCATCATACCAAAGCGCCGGTTACCTCAAGTGACAGCCAAGGTGGATTGGGATCGTCGTCGTACGTGTGTGCTACGTTCGACCTATATCAACTTTATGGGATCACATCTTGTTGTTAAGGGATCATATGCAACAACATAGCGGTCAACATCTTCTTTCTGCTGTGCTCGAACAAGAACCCTTTGGCGTTGAAATAGGATCATGGTAAGTTTGGTGGAAGATGTAGCAAACATACGTATTACTCACACTCCACTTTTCGATAGGTACATGGGTGCTACTCGTTCTTTTACTGAATCGGAGACGCGTCAAACCGAAAAGTGCTTGCTGGCAATACCCGATTGTTCTTTTTGGTGGGCCAAAGAGTGACCGATTATGCCGAGTCCATGTTTCAGATATCCAAACAACTCACTGCATTGCTATCGGGTACACCAGAGACTTTTGTGGAGAATGTTGCTCGTCTACAGCACCAACATGAAAGCTGCCAAGCGATGGAGGGTGATTTGGCAGGTCACGTGGCAACGGATTTGGGCTATGAATTAGCGTCTCGTGATACAGTGGAGCCACATTGCGAATGCGTTGAAGGATAAGCAAGTATTGGAAGGTCATGGAACCAAGACCACTGCATTGGCTGCAGGTGAAGCTAATATGGTTGGACCTATTATGGTGCTCGGTGGATCGAAGGAGTCGGTGCAGAATGTTGCCACGGCGATACAGCATTACGCAGCTTACAGATAGTGGCATTCGGGATGGTGGCAAAGGTCGATGGCAAGGCAAAGGCAAACTATGGAAAGAGACTGGAACATTATCAAGAGAAAGTTGGAGCAGTTATCGATCTTCACATACATAGATGACTTTGAGGAATACAATACACATATACAACTTGCAACTTTATCCATACGCGTTTTTTTCAATCTTATGATGGGCACTTGGGAAGTGGATTTATTTTCAAACAATGCACTAAAAGGCAGCACACGGTCCTGCACAACTCCATGTGTCACAGCAATCTTCTTTCTTCGAACACGTGATATAGCCTCTATCTTGTGAATGTCCTTTGGTTGTATAACACCATTCATAAATGCTATCTCGTGCGACTGATCCAAAAAGTCTAGCACCACCAGCGCATCTGGACCAGCAATATCCTTTGTGACAGCCATAGTCATTCGGACCATAGGATACATCATCCCAAAAAGCTTTAAGAGTGGCACTAGGTTGAGGGCATGTACCACGATCACGTTTTGTGAGGTCTCCTTCAGAGACTTGAAAGTCATCACCATCACCATCGATAACGCTGTCGGTGTCAATACCGTCCACAGTAAAGCCATCAGGAACAAAGTCACCACCAAAGCCTGTCTCAGGATCAAAGGCCTCATCGACATCACCAAAAGCAAGTTCTTGATTTGAAGGGACGGCATTGCTTGTGTTGGCCATAAAGAGCACCAAGGCAGCACAAGAGATCAAAGAAGCAACACGAGGCAACATCTTGTTTTGGAAAGAAGTATAGGTTGATAATGTCCCTGCTGTTGATGAATGGAGGTCCCTTTTTATACGGAATCTTGCCAGTCTAACCTCTGTTTAATCCTACATCTCATTGCTCACAAATATGCAATGATGGGTTTCTTTTTAGAAGATGCAAAGTAAATGCGTGCATCTTTTAGCCACAGTGCAACAGAGAAATGCAGCTTTCAAGGATGATTGAGAACTCAAATATCCATACTTCGACAACCACCTTGACTAGTAGCAAAGAGTGACTATCGCATCGATGGTCTATTTGAACATACTGTGTGCTTTGACTCACTTTTTACGTATCTGCTTCTTTTCCTTTAGCAGCAAGCAGGCATACTGAATGCTGATCATTATGCATGTGGCACTCCTCAGTTTCATTTGTTGATCATATGCTGTGGTACCTAGCAACTTTTGGCGCATAGCACCATCTTGGCATCAACCACTTTCATTTCCTTCCTCCCTGATTTCAGATTACATTATGAGGTTTGAATTAGTTTTTCTACAAGTGTTTGTATCAAGTATACAAAAACGAGATGATAACTTATGATTACAAGTGTCTTAATGAGTGTTGCAGCAGTGCATAGCTTCTCAAATGGCGATTTTCCGCATGCATATTTCCGAAGGGACTCCATCTGCATCATTACGCCAAAGACGTACCTTAGGTTCGCAAATTAGACACTTTATTACTGCTATAATCTTGGCCATAGATACGTACCGTGTGATGGTGAGGGATAACCCCACAGAAAAGCCTAACCACCACACTCGCGGGCACGTTAATCTCCATGATTGGACAACACCCAATGGTGTGTTTTGACACGTAATGCGGCGATTTGTCGCTATCAACATTGATATCCAAATAAAGAATCCTCCTCAGTGTTTAATGTGTAAACATTCCTGCAACTGAACTCCTCAAAAGACGAGTTGTTTGCGAAAGATTGATGTTGAGTCACTTGCCAGGATGGCTTTTGTATGTGTATAATCTTCTTGTTGACAACGGCCCGTTGATTCTCAACGCATCTAATAGCCTTCATTTTTCAACTACTTGACACAAAAACGATGTTTTATGTGTCCCCGTCCACTTCGGTTATGCGTACATGACCTTTACCATTTACAGCAGGATACAAAGGATATGGGCGTTGCTGGCTGGCGCTGATGCTCCCAGTACTTGGAATCCCATTTCCTTTTTTGTATACAAGATGCATGGTACTTGATACGAGAAGCCCATATGCATTAGGGAGTTGTTTAGTCTCAAGGAGGAAAAGTCTGACCTACACCATAAACATTCTCAAAAGTTAGGATCATGTATCATTGGCTGCTACTGCTGCTGTGGTTGATCAACACGCAATAGCATAAAACCAAGAAAACCTGGATCCCTGGTGCATGTGCGGTGGATGCCATTGATGGTTCTTAAATGGTTATTGTCATAGACACATAAGTGTGTATGCAATGATAGGAATGATTGGTGCTATTGAGGTCTTAACTCAGAGATGACGTTGCTGTATGAAAAGAGCCAATTATCCTTAGAGGATGCCATAAGGAGCAAAAAGGTATTGATATACGTATAATAATCCTCGCGTGAATGTGGACATCTCTTATAAACCAATGCTCAATGTTGTTAAGCAGCTATTAGCATCGATTTGCATTTGCTATTTATTATGTATGAAGACGGGATACAAGCGATAAACAACATCAAAACTAGAGAGGATGCGTTTTCTTCAACGATATGATTGTTGTAAAGTTAAAAAGCTGCACATGGTCCCGCACAGCTCCATGTTGAACAGCAATCTTCGTTTTTCTCACACGAGACGTAGTTGTAATCTTGTGAAGAACCTTTGGTTGTGTAGCACCATTCATAGAGGTTAAGATAGCTCTTAGCAGCTCTGCCTGCACCAGCACATCTTGACCAACAAGATCCTTTATGGCAGCCCCAGTCATCCGGACCATAGGAAAGATCATCCCACAGGGTTTGAAGAACTCGATCGGGTTTAGGGCATGTATCTTGCACATCACGTTTTCTTTGATCGCCAGTACCATCGCCGTCACCTCGCTTCTCACTTGTTGGAAAAGCATAGCCGGTGCTAGCCATCAAGAGGATCAACGCCAAAAAAGAGATTAGAGCAAAACGAGGCAACATTTTGAAAACGAGAAATGAGTTGATGAGAAGAGAAGTTGTGTATGATAGCAATAGTTTGTCGATGATGAGACACCTTTTATACTAACATTGACATGCGTATCCAGCATCTTATTCATATCACATGTATCTGCAATGTTAGCTTTTTTGGATGCATAAAGAAACGAGTGCATATTGCTCAGCATGGTGTTCATTGAATCAGGCTGTAAAGAGAATCCAGAACGCATCCATTGCTTACTTTGACAATCACCAGCGATAATAAACTAATCCCATCTTCTACTGTGATCGCATTGTATGCGTTTGTGTAGCTGTAGATCTTTTGTTCCTTTCATTTTACAGTCTCGGAGATCCAAGCTACGTAATAATAATTGGACATGTCATGTTGCGCAGCTTGTTTGCTGATACTGCTGGATAGCATTTGGGGTCGTTTTAAGGCATAATGCAATATGGAGGATCAAATCCTACATTCTCTTTCTGAATGCTAGCGTTTTCAGCAGCGCAGATTAATGCTTGGTTGTCATTCTTTACACATCCACGTATACTATACGTATAAGAAGGATGGTACATACCTTATGATGAGCATGATTCCCATCACAACAGCAGCTTCCTCAAGTGACCATTTAGCTCTCATGCATAATTCCCACGAAATTAAAGGCACGCCTTTGCATCTTTGACATCCAAAAATCCACTAGAATTTCCCAAATGGGACAATGCTATACTACAAGGTTGGCCACAGACATTAGTTCTTTGAAGGTATAGACATCTATACTTGTTGTTTCACGTTACAGATAGCGCCATGTTGGCTTTTATTCACAAGTAATGAGGTAACGTCCCCATTGTCAATATCTGACATACAAAGCAATGATGAAAAGGCGCTTGAATTGAGTTTCATCTACTGCAGGAGGCCGAGGAAAATGGTGTTGTTGTTGCTGGGGTCTCCATTGCAATGTTTTGTTTGCAAGGTGCATGATTCTCGACACAAACACCACCAAGCCCGTATGTACGCATCAAGACGTTCTCACCCGATTGTCCATATATAGCCGATTTGCAGCCACAGGGTTCTTCTTCGGAACTTTACAGATCATATGCAAGCAGGTGGCGGGGCCGCTTTTCAAGGTATTTCGTATCATTATTGTAACCATTGGCTCATAGTATGATGTACATCATGGCATAGATATATCAATTGCTTGATACGACGATGATTCAGCCGATTCTTTCTATGCCGCATTCCTGGTAAGCAAAAACTTACAATGAGCTTATTTAGACTACGGGAAGACAATGAAAATGGCCTTTGCTGCTGTTGATGTTGCGCCTTGCATTGAGAAGTTTTTTAAACTTCCAACGTGCACGATGCGTGATAGGAGAAGCTCATCTGCATGAGGGTGTGTGATACACATACATCCATGATTGGCTATTGCGATGGTTGGTCAACATGCAATAGAATAAAACTAAAAAAAAGCCGGGATGCTTGGTGCATGCACGGCGATGGTGTCTACGTGAAAGGAATAATTGAGGTCGACGAACTATCATGTGTCAAGCGTAATACAGCACATCTATGGCCTGAAACCAACATTGTGTGATACACGACCCATTGATAATAAAAGCGCTCCCACTGCGGATAGCGAGAAGACATGAAAACGTTCGTTTATTCAAGGGAGATAACCATGCTACTAGTACATGAAGGCAACAACATGTATTAGGTAATAAGCATGTATCATAGTAACCACATAAGAGGGGTGCACGTGATGTCTCATATCAGAGACAAAGGGATGTGGTCAATTTGTCAACTCCAAGGCAGCAGCTGTCAGTAGATTGGCCAAGTTTGTAAGTCACAGAGATGGGTTGGTGGGCTGGGAGAGGTGGGCGGGAGGGGAGGAGGAGGAGCATTACAAGAACCCAGCCGGCTCAAGTTACGTTCACTCCTTTGCTTTCTTCGGCCCTTTTCACTTGTGTGTGTATATATTGTCTATATCTCGATTCGTCCACTTTTTTCTCATTTTGAATAAACAGCATCAGCACAACACACCAATCCCCATACAACAGTAACACTATGGCTGCCATTTACGATGACAACTATCCCATGGCGCAGTCTGGTTAGTTTTTCTCTTAACAGATCCAAAGAGAAAGAGAGAGCATCGTTGTCCACTCAACTGTCTTTATTCATATCAGACTACTATGCACCGGGTGAAGAAATGATGGAGGGAATGGCCATGCAGGATGAGGATATCACGTAAGCAAAACAACGCGCGCATTGGCGAGAGAGGACCTAACGATCTTGCTCTATAGTCAAGAAGATTGTTGGACCGTGATCAGCTCGTTTTTCGAAGAAAAGGGTCTGGTGCGTCAGCAGCTCGACTCGTTTGATGAATTCGTTCAAAATACCATGCAAGAGCTTGTGGACGAGAATCCTACACTAGTGTTACAGCATGTTGGTGGTGATGGCGATGTCACTGTAAGACGCGAGCGAACTACGATGATAAAAGAGCAAATGAGTTGACGAACACCTTTTATTAGAAACGTTACATTATTGATTTCGGCCAAATCTACCTGTCAAAACCTACAATGACTGAAGCCGATGGTAGCACAGCACCCATGTTTCCACACGAAGCTCGTATTCGCAATTTAACGTAAGTTCTTTAAAGAGAGAGGGAGATGGTAAATAGGTAAACAATATTCATATCAATATTAGATATGCATCACCATTGTATGTGGATATGAGCAAACGGACACAGGTAGCTGTACCACAGGACCCTGACAATCCGATCAAGAACATCAATGAGCAATTTGTGGATGAGAGTGGAGGAGAAGCAGCACCCGTCAAGAACAAGGTGTTTATCGGCAAAGTCCCCATCATGTTACGATCGTCTTATTGTATCTTACACGACATGCCGGAGACACAAGTGCACGAATTGGGTGAATGTTCGTTTGATATGGGTGGCTACTTTGTTATCAATGGATCCGAAAAGGTGTTGATTGCTCAAGAGCGTATGGCCACCAATACCGTCTATGTCTTTGCCAAAGCGCCTCCCTCCAATGTCCAATACACAGCTGAAATCCGCTCTGCACCTGAACGTGGTTCCAAGCAGGCTTCTCCTCTTTATATCAAAATGTTACGATCGACAGCTGAACGTGGATCCAGTGGTCAATCCATTCGTGCTACCTTACCCTATATTCGTTCTGATATTCCTATTGTGGTGGTGTTCCGTGCCTTGGGCCAAGTCTCCGATCGCGACGTCTTGTCCCATATTTGCTATGACCAGAACGACTATGAGATGTTGGAGATGTTGAAGCCATCGATTGAGGAAGCATTCGTGATTCAGGACCAGGATATTGCATTGGATTACATTGGCAAGCGTGGTTCGACGGTGGGTGCTACACGTGAGAAGCGTATCAAGTATGCGACCGAGATTTTACAAAAAGAGTTGCTTCCTCACGTCGGCACAGAGTATCGCAATGAGACGCGCAAGGCCTACTTTTTTGGTTACATGATCCATCGTTTGTTATTGGCAGCTTTGGAACGAAGAGAATTGGATGATCGTGATCACTATGGCAAGAAGCGTATGGATTTGGCAGGTCCCTTGATGGCGGGTCTTTTCCGATTGCTCTTCCGAAAATTGACCAAGGATGTCTCAAAGTACTTGCAAAAGTGTATCGAATCAGGACGTGAATTCAACTTGACACTGGCTGTCAAGAGCAATACCATCACCAATGGTCTCAAATACTCTTTGGCTACGGGTAACTGGGGTGATCAGAAAAAGGCCATGCAAAGTCGTGCGGGTGTGTCCCAAGTGCTCAACCGATACACATTCGCTTCCACCTTGTCCCATTTGCGTCGTTGTAATACACCCATTGGTCGTGATGGCAAGCTTGCCAAGCCGCGTCAATTGCATAATACGCACTGGGGTCTCGTATGTCCTGCTGAAACTCCCGAAGGTCAAGCATGTGGTCTTGTCAAGAACCTTGCTCTCATGTCTTACATCTCTGTCGGTTCAGCAGCCAATCCTTTGTTGGAGTTTTTGGAAGAATGGGGTATGGAGAACTTGATGGAGTTGGCACCTACCAGTATCCCATCCGCCACCAAGATCTTTGTCAATGGTGTTTGGGTGGGTGTGCATCGTGATCCTGGAGAGCTTATCTACTCGTTGCGTCAAATGCGTCGTTCGGTGGATATTTCACCTGAAGTCTCAATTGTGCGTGATATTCGTGAGAAGGAATTGAGGATCTATACCGATGCAGGCCGTTGTTGTCGTCCCTTGTTCTTGGTGGATGAGACTCAGCGCCTTGTTTTGAACAAGCAACATGTGGATAGATTGCAAAATCCTGAAGATGGTTATGGATGGCAGAATCTTATTCAAGATGGTATCATTGAATACCTCGATGCTGCTGAAGAGGAAACGGCCATGATTTGTATGACACCCGAAGATTTGGCAGAGTCACGTGAAACAATGGAATTTGGTGCACCTTTGCAACCTGAACGTGATCTTGCAGCTCGTGTGAAGAGTCAACGTGGTGGCTATTCTCATACGTGGACCCATTGTGAAATTCATCCTAGTATGATCTTGGGTATTTGTGCCAGTATTATTCCTTTCCCTGATCACAACCAGGTAAGCATGATGGAAAGATTCTTGATTTCAAAACCATTTTTTATTCATTTGTGTTTCTTCCTATCTAGTCACCTCGTAACACGTATCAATCTGCTATGGGTAAACAAGCTATGGGCGTCTACTTGACATCGTACCAGATTCGTATGGATACGTTGGCCAACATCTTGTATTATCCTCAAAAGCCATTGACGACAACACGATCTATGGAGTACCTTCGTTTCCGTGAGCTCCCTGCTGGTCAAAATGCGATTGTGGCTATTCTTTGTTACTCTGGTTACAACCAAGAAGATTCGGTGATTATGAATCAGAGTGCTATTGATCGTGGTCTTTTCCGTTCCTTGTTCTATCGTACCTACATGGATGCAGAAAAGAAGACGGGTATCATGTTTATGGAGGAATTTGAAAAGCCAACACGTGAATCGACCACACGTCTCAAGCATGGCACGTATGAGAAATTGGATGATGATGGTTTGATTGCACCTGGCACGCGTGTCTCTGGTGATGATATTATTATCGGCAAAACAGCACCCATCCCACAAGATTCGGAGGAATTGGGTCAACGTCTTGAATCGCATACCAAGCGTGATACATCCACACCTTTACGCTCCACTGAAACGGGTATTGTGGATCAAGTCATGTTGACGACCAACCAGGATGGTCTCAAGTTTGTCAAGGTGCGCGTACGATCCACTCGTGTTCCTCAAATTGGTGACAAGTTTGCTTCGCGTCACGGTCAAAAGGGTACCATTGGTATGACGTATCGTCAAGAAGACTTCCCCTTCACCGCAGAGGGTATCACGCCCGATTTGATTATCAATCCACAC
Source organism: Lichtheimia ornata (assembly GCF_029851405.1). Lineage (NCBI taxonomy): Eukaryota > Fungi > Mucoromycota > Mucoromycetes > Mucorales > Lichtheimiaceae > Lichtheimia > Lichtheimia ornata. Next base: position 28,114 of record NW_026695442.1, on the reverse strand, counting down.
GCTATTCCTTCTCGTATGACCATTGGTCACTTGATTGAATGTTTATTGGGCAAGGTGTCTACCCTGACAGGCAATGAAGGTGATGCCACACCATTCACTGAGGTCACCGTTGAGGCGATTTCTCAAGCTTTGGCAGAGCAAGGATTCCAGCAGCGTGGTTTCGAAGTCATGTACAATGGATTTACGGGTCGCAAGTTGATGGCTCAAGTGTTTATGGGTCCCACTTATTACCAACGTCTTAAGCACATGGTGGATGACAAGATCCATAGTCGTGCACGTGGTCCTGTTCAGATTCTTACGCGTCAACCTGTGGAAGGTCGTTCACGTGATGGTGGTTTGCGTTTCGGTGAAATGGAGCGTGATTGTATGATTAGTCATGGTGTGGCTCAATTCTTAAAGGTAGGTTGTGTATATGGATTAGTTGGAATGGGATGATTCATGTATGTGTTTAGGAACGATTATACGATGCATCGGATGCATACCGTGTCCATGTGTGTGATATTTGTGGTTTGATGGCTATTGCCAACCTCAAGCGTAATCATTTCGAATGTCAAGCTTGCAAGAACAAGACACGTGTGTCCGCTATCCACATTCCCTATGCATGCAAACTTCTTTTCCAGGAACTCATGGCTATGAACATTGCCCCACGCATGTTTGTCGACGCATAAAAAAAACACCTATTTGCATTTTCCTTTGTCCTCTTTATTACCATCCCATCACCCCTTCTTTTTAACTCGTACACACACACACATGTTATCCCCCTCTACTTTTTCTTTTTTACATTTGAACATACACCGTTTGTTGAACATATATATTGGGTCTTCTTTTGTTTAACACAGAGAGAGAGAGAGAGAGAGAGAGAGAGAGAAAGCACATGGGTAGATGAATTATACGCAAATTAGGAAGAAAGAAAACCTAAAGTTGATTCCAAAAAGTGTGGGTGATATGTGTTGTTGTGTTGAATGGGATGAGATGAAGGTTGTGCGTGCGTGTGTATATATGTGTGTGGGTTGAGGAATGCGATGAAATTAATCGTCGTAGAGTCTTGAAGGATTCATCATGGGATAAGGTGGCGCGGCTGATTGTTGTGCAGCAGCGGCTGCAGCGGCGGCTGCAGCTGGGGATGGTCGCATGGTATTCGCATAATAAGGAGGAGCAGCAGCACGTTGTTGATGATGATGCATGTATTGTTGTTGATCATAAGCCAATGGATAATCATCTGGGTGATTGGTAGTAGGGATGGTACCTGCTGGTGCGTTGGCGGTGGCTACGGCCTGCTGCTGATGATGGTTGTTGGTCGTTGTTGCTGTTGTTGTGGGTTGTGGGATTCGTAAGCCACGAGCTCCTAAGATGAGGTGGTTCACTCTCTGTGCATTGATAATGATAGGAAGAAGAAGAAGGGGGAGGAGGAAGAAGAGGAAGAGGAAGAGGAAAAGGCAAAGGAAGAAATGGAGGCAAAGCAAATAAATGCATGGCGGGCATGTCAATGCACTTACCAGAGGCATATCCTAATCCAGAGTATTCATTCGTAGCATACAATGGTTGTTGTTGTTGCTGCTGTTGGGCGGCTGCCGCTGCCGCTGCTGCTGCTGCTGCTGCTGCTGCTTGTGCATTCGCTGCTTGTTGTTGTGCTGCTAAATGATGATTACTAGTGTTGTTGTTGGTACGTGGCAAAGCAGGAGTCATGCGTCGATGATGGTGATGATGATGATTCTTTGAATCTTGAAGAGCAGACGATGATGCTGGTTGTTGCTGCTGTTCCTTGTTCTTTTCTTGTTGCATCTTACGCACCGTCCAATCAAATACATAATCATATTGAAATCCTTCACGTACAAACAAATCACGGAATAGTTTGCGTAGATAGCTGTAATCCGGCTTATCATCGAATCGCAATGATCGAACATAGTTGAGATAGATGGTGAATTCCTGATGAAGAGCTCGACACAAGGCATCGGCAGGTGTGGTCATCTTTTTCTCCATGATCTTGTCATACTTTTCCTTCTTGGTGCGTGCTCGAATACCTTGCCAAGGAAGCGATCCACGACAAAAGTAGATTAAAATGTATCCCAAAGATTCCAAATCATCACGTCGCGATTGTTCTATCAGGATGTGGTCAGCCATATCATCTCACATCCACCCACCTCTAGGATATCCCTCCTCCTCATTTCCTCTCTCACTTACCTATGCCAAGATGGGTATTGACACTAGCATAGCGTGGGGTACCCGTCAAATTCTTATTCTCTCGATAGGGTATATGTGCATTGGTGCGTGGATCACGGAATCGCTTAGCCAAGCCGAAATCGATCATGTTGACTTGATTGCCTCGTTTGCCCACACCCATCAGAAAATTGTCTGGTTTGATATCACGATGAATGAATCCTTTGCTGTGAACGTATTCGATACGTGACAACTATAATGTACACAGGCTTAGGTCAATATCCTCATCCCAATCAAATCCCCCCCCACCCCATTCTCTTACCAATTGATCTGCCAACAATAACACTGTTTTGAGTGAAAATCGTCGTTTGCAAAAGTTGAAAAGGTCTTCGATAGAGGGTCCCAGCAGATCCATCACCAATACATTGTAGTCGCCTTCTTTGCCATACCACCGAGCAAATGGGATACCCACGCCACCAGCTAACGTTTTATACACTCTCGCTTCATATTCGAGCTGCGGATGAGGCGCGCGCATGCTTTCCATCTTGATGGCGACATCTTCATTCGTAGACAGGTTGGATCCTATTGTATATCATAAAGTCAGCTTTTCGTCCATTGAACAAGGGGGTGGAGAGGTGGTCAATGTACCCAAGTAAATCTCGCCAAATGAACCTGCACCAATCTTTTTGCCTAGTTTGTATTTGTTGCCTATCCGCGTAACGCTTTCAATGGACATGATGACAGCTCAGCGTCAAAAGAAAAGAAACAGAAAGAGAGAGAGAGAGAGAGAGAGAGGGAAAAAAGAGAAAAGAGAGAGTGTGAAAAAGAAGGAGTTGGAGAAAGGAAGGGGAGGAAAAGAGGAACACAAAATACTAAGCGAGGACGGGAGAGGAAAAAAAAGTGTGGATACAACAACACCACGCATTCAATTACACTCAACATCCTTTGTTGATCATAACGGACTTGCAAATAGAGAAAAACACATACACACACCTTGAAAGAGCTTCATTAAAATGATACATCCTTGCTGCTGTTGTTATGTAAACAACAACATGGCGTTCATCCTCCTCCTCCTCCTCCATGATCATGCTTCAATGTCTCATTCTCCGTATTGGTTTCAAATCCACATGGTTCATACATCATCTTCATATTTGACATTGTACACAATGGCTCATCTTTTGGTAGAAATAAAAAACCCACTGCTTCTCAATGGAATGCTTCACTTCGCCACGCGGGCATCGCATGTCTCGTGCTACAAGTCTAAACCTGGGGCGGATGTCTACCCACGTGTCAACATGGATACGACATTCCGACCTCTTGTTTTTTATTACTACTACTACTATAGGTGCCTGCCCAAGATAGATATGATACATTTGTTTTTTTATCTAATCGATAATGCATTAAGAAGATGATGGAGGGTGTTGTGGATGATGTTGTGGATTACTACTAGTAGTCGTAGTGGTGGTTGTAGGATCACTAGTTAATGACATACTATCTTCTACAGTCCAAGCATCCGGTTCTCGTACAAGAGGTGGCATCCTCAAAGTGGAAATCATGCTATCCGTGCGACGATGTTCTGGTGTAATGGTACTTTGATCACTGATACTACCACTCATCAAGCTGCTACTTCGGAATGGATTGTGTAGGCTTGTACTTGCATTGCTCAAGCTGCTGCTTCTTTTGCCTGGGACACTTAAACCATCATCCCATAAGGGTGCTCCTGTATTTGAATGAGGATCACCGTTGTGAGGTGCTGCAATAGCTGATGAACGTGCACCTGAGGATGAACCTTGTCGCCATCTTTCAGCAATTTCTTTAAGTAGCCAGCTGGATCGTCTACTTTGGAAAGCATCTAATTCGGCACCTTCCGTGGAAGAGGATGATGGCGGAGGTGGAATTGTGGGCACGTGAGCTTCACCACCTGCAGGCACAGTATTGGGATCAGCAGGACCAGTGACATGGAATAAAGGTGCATGCAAGTTGTTGAGGGTCGAATCGCGTACCAAGGTGGTAGGAGGTCGTTCTACAACATGAGGATCAATAGCCGATCCAGTCGTCATCCAACTCTTGTGTTGTGGGTTAGCACCAGGGGCAGGTGATGAAGGTTCCACATCCGTGGCAAGGCTACCATAATATTGTTGAGCTTCATAGGCACATTGATCCATCACAGGTTCTTGAACTTTGGATTCTCGATGGTTGTTTGTTGTTGCTGTTGGCACTGCCATCATGGTATTATAAGGCTGTTGTTGATGTTGTTGTTGTTCTACCATAGCTGGTGGTGCTGCATCGGCACCCACATTACCATACGACATGGTTTGACCGCCACTGGCTCGTTGCATTAAGGAGGTCAGCATGTTGTATTTAGAGTCACGAACACCACCATCGCCACGTTCCACCATATTGACATCGGCTTCAGCATCATCTTGAGCACGAATTTGTTCAAACTTGCGAGCACGGCTGCTGCTGTTATTACCACCACCATAGCGACGACGTCTTTTCATGCAAAACATAAACGCACCGATCAATACAACAGCCCCGGCTACAGAACCAATTGTGATACCGGCAATTTGTCCACCCGATAATTGGGCACCCTCTTTTGCAGGCTGATCGTTACAAGTGCCATCCACACAAAAAGATGAGCTACATTGGAAATCTTCAAAACATTGATCACCGTTGGCCAAGAGCTGAACACATGCATGTGTAGCTGCATTGCAAAAATAATCAGAGGGACATTCACCATTGACAGCATGGGTATCAGAAGCACACTCATGTGACCCCAATACCAAGGAAGGTGTAGCTGTAGATGAAGTCACTGAAAAGGAAGTTGTAGTTGTTGTAGTAGTAGCATCATTATTCGATGATGTTGTAGCTTGATCATTGTTGCTCATTGTAGTAGTAGTAGCGGCAGCTGGATCGGTTGTACTCGTAGGTGGGATATCAGTGGTGGTGGTATCTTGTTGTTGTTGTTGCTCATCCGATGATGTAGAAGGGGCTGCTGCTGCTGGTACAATTGATTGATCACTCTCACTCGATGATGATGGTGGTTGATTGTTATCGGATGCTGATGCTGTTTGATCATTGGTAGGTGATGCTGCATCGGTTGAGGTGGGTTGTTGTTGTTGTCCATTATCGATGGTGTTACTTGCTGTCGGAGAGTACCAACCACTGTTATTATCATCCGATGCTGCTGGTGTTGGCGACATGGATCCTCCTCCACCACCATCAGTACCGCTCGATCCCGGATCATTCGTAGGTGTAGCTGCTGATGCGCTGCCGGTGTCTGAAGCTGTGCCATCGTCATCATCACCATATCCTTCTTCCCATGATGGTTGTGTATAATAGTAATCGCCTGTAGTGACAGCATCACCACCACTACCACTACCATCCTCTTCTTGCTGTCTTGGCATTAGATGTCTTTTCTCTACATGGATACATCTATAAATATAAAGCCAAACCCAAAAAGAGAGAGAGCAAAAGTATACGTTACCACGAGATGGGACACATAATGCAACATGACTTGCAACAATACACAAGAATAACAATGACAAAAAGGAACGGCGTGTCAAAAGGGTCATCTCATAGAGAAGAAAAAGGGAGAGAGAGGGTGTGTGTGTGTTATATACACAAGGGTATAAAATAAAGAATGGAAAAGGGAGAAAGAAAGAGAGAGAGAAAAACAAGTGTGTTGGTTAACATGGAAGGGTAGTTGGGGAGATACAAGCGATTTTAATGAAAATCGTGTCACCTTGCCATAAACCTTAGCGATCATCGCGACTTGCACACCCGGCCTCTTTGCCAATAGGAGCGGCTCTTTCATATAAAACAATAAAGCTCAGACACAAAAAAGTGCTCCTCCTTCTCCCAGCCGCCACCCCGCTTGTTGGGCCTTTGTGCTACGCCTATATATTCCCCTTCCAAGAAAAATACACAAATGAGGAAGAAAAAATAGTCCATTCAGACTAACATCATAATCTAAAGATGTCTTGTGCTACATGCCTTACACAACACTTGCCCGTGTCGATCCCATATCATCTATATGTGGCTTGATGCCATGAGCAATTTTATCCACCTAGTACTTGTGAACAACAACTTGATGCTGTATGCGTGGTTAAGTGTGAGACCTACCTACAAATCGGGCTTGATGTTGGATCCTCAATGCTCCAAGAGCTTTGTTGTTGCCATAGACTGCTTTACTGCTGATGGATAGGGTACGATACTTTGTGCTCACACCACTACTACATAAAGAGGATCAAAGATAGCATGACAATGATAAGGATAGATGACTTGAAAAATGCCAAGACAACAGAGATGATGGTGCCACCTGGCGTAATTTGGCCGATTAATGCATGGACAACCAACACAAGAAAAGCAATCCTGATATCGGGGCCCCATTACTTTATCAGCTCAAGCACCATTCTACCAACCCATGGCTCATTCTTTTCTCTTTGTGATTACAAAAACTCCATGCATCCGTTATGCACATACAAAAAGGTACTGTCATGGACCATTTTACGCCCACTCATCTCTTTCCTCTATCATGCTATTTCGATTACTTAAGGTGTCAAAACCCACATTTACGCCATTGCCATGGTGACCAGGCGCTCTTTAAACCTTGTGGATTTGAGCCAATGCATGTGGTCATTCATGATAGCTTCTTCTCATTGTTCTCCTACATCTGGATGCCCCCATTCAAAACTCCCATAATGAAGTATAGGTTCTTTTATAATACAAAGTTGATCAGCATGTTCAAGAGCATCATGTGTGAAAGTTTCAGGTTCGAGATGGGGGAATCCCACTATTAAGGTTTGATGTACAGTGTTCATGCATTTATACAAGAGGTGTCCAACCTATTTAATTTCCACTTCTTCCACCTTTCCTCTTCCTCCCGTTCTCCACTGTTGGCCCATTCAAGTACAACTAGCGCCTGCAAACGATTGTCCTGCTTCAACCCATCATGTCAATATTACAGCTCTCTTGATCCGATTGCCTTCGACTGAATGCAAGTCCATGGCGTGCTGCACCCCACTACAACACACGCGTTTCTTGACACACCACCTCCTCTTGTACACTCCTCTATCAAGACCAACCGTAACAGCGTTCATTGCAGCAGCTACTCTATACTCCATTGTCTCAAACAGCATTCACAACTTTGCCACCCTACTACAACACATGCTCTTGCACACTCCTTGCCACGACGAAACGCAACAGCAGTTGCTATTAGCAAGGTCTTTACTCTAGTGTCTCAAGTTACTTGCAACAACCCAGCTTGCAGCCTTACTTCACATGACCAGCAGATAGTCATTATAGAAGTAGCTTTATAAGTGTAGCAACTTGTATCAATACAATCGAATTCCTATGATGGATATGGATATGGATATGGATATGGATATCGGTTTGGTATATGGGATAGAGGGATATGGTTATATACAATGCATGTAAAAAGAGCCTTTGTTCTTATGGATCCATTGTCAACTTAACTTTGATGCTTGATGCTATCATCCTAAACGATTAGTGCATCCAATTATCGTACTTTAAACGTTACTGTATTCCACGGCAGCTGCATTCATCATCCTTTGTACAACCTGTCAACAACAATGCCACACTCGCTATTTTGTTATGCAGCACGCAGCTCGCAGCGATGATATCGTACTCCTACTCCTCCTCCACAAGAATGAGCAAGTTACGCATCCTATGTATTCATCTTTTGATTTTGACCCAACTCCATATGTAGCACCTCATTCCATTCCCATCTCAAATCCCACAAGGTTGTTATTTAGTATAAACATGCTCTTTTCTCTTAATCCTACTTTTCGGTGATGATGCTATTTAACATGCTATAAGATGGGTGATCATCCTAATCCATGCTATTCTTGCAGCCAGTATACATGGATCCACAAAGAGGTCGGCATTGAGCATTTCCAATCCCTTAAGAAGCTCTGTTTCATCATCCTCGGAAAAAGACCCGTCATTGCCTTTTCTAAATGGCACACATACACGAGGTATTGCAGCACTGTTTCAGCTACGGTACATGTCGTTCTTCAACCGGTTCAAACGTCCGAACTTGCAATCCATATTCACGTGCTCCACATCAATTTCAGCCTATAGAGGCAGACCATGTTGTTGTCAGTGCCAGCTTTTGCAGATGCATCATGGGAGAGCTACATGGAAAGGAATATGAGACGCCTGTTGGTATGTGATCCATCAATTAAGATGCTTGCAATGTCTTAACCTCGTTCAAGGACTCCAGCGTCACAATGGCAATAACGACAATGAAAGAGAAAGAAGGATAACAATGAAAGCCTACATATGAATGACCACATGCATTAGTTCACATCCACAAGATTGCAAAATGGCTATCCATGATACTTACCAAGATGGGATCTTGATGGTGTAAAGTAATGAAAGGGTGATATGATGGAAGGAAGGGATGATGTATGTGAGGCGACAACACCGTTGCTTATATGTGTACGGTGGGTGGGCGTGGGTATTTCAGTGATCACAAAGAATGATAAATGTTGGTGGGCATGATGACGCTGATTTGATAAATTGGTGCATGGGCTGATAAGGGAGGGCGGCACATCCACATCCAGAAGACGTCTTCATCAAAGAGCCAAGGTAGTGTAATAGTGTAAATGCATGGATCCGCCGCTGACATGAGACGACTAGCTTCGTATACAACATCGGGCTGTGCTCATCAACAAAGAAACTCGCCAGTGTCATGGTATGTAGCGGTGTATTTTTGAGGCTTCATTGTTGATAAGGCTGACATGATGGAACTTCTCTTGTGATATGCTGTCAAATAATCTTCCAACTCCTTGATATTGCTGTAATAGTTTGATGCATCATGAACTCGCCCTCCAATACCAACTCCTCCTCTCCGTTGTTTGGGATCGAATCAATCGTAGTAAATCGATTGCTGGTTAGCTGACGGAACCAACCTGGCACAATTTCTCCCCTAAGATAGGATTCCAAATGTTAGCTTACCTCTTGTAACATCTTTTGTAAGTAATACTGTACTGATGCAGCTGGATCCTTGATGCCAAATATGTGTGTTCGATAATGGGTCTTCCGAGCATGATGATAAGGTCTCCTCTGACAGCTGGCCCGTGCACCTTGTCCCAAAGGCGATGATCCAACTAACATGTTTAATCAGATTCAAACATTGGCATCGATACCAAATAAGCACTTACACAACATGTCATCCATGCCCGATTGCAGCATCCAATCCTTCAGCACACGAGAGAGCCTTTTGGCAACTTTGAAATGACCTTAGCTGTTGCTATCCTATTGCAAAACATGAGTCGACGATGCCTACTCCAATCCAAAAGATACATACCCAAAACAACCTTTGAGATGACAAGGGAGAGAATCACCTTCACAAAGAAAGGATCGCCAATGATGATAAGAGCTCCTTTTTCCAAAGCGATGTACACGGTCAGACCAGCAACAATGCATTGCAAATCTCACTTTTACCTCGATGATCATGTGCTCAGAAGTCTCGGATCTACCAGGATACTTGAACCAAATTGAGAGTTGAAGCAAAAGCGCGATGCTGATGGTATTCGGCCAAGGAAGCTGTCCACTGCCTGATGAAACGAGTAGTATTTGAAGACTATTCGACTATAGCTTTGTTATTAGCACATAATGAACAAGCTCGTTGTATTCATGGATCGTTGTATTTACCTTCCAAACTAGCCCCGATTCACGTGAGCAACAAGACAAAGAGCTTTGTTGGAAACCGAATCGTTGTCAAGGGAATGCAAGACCCAAAAGGGGATCGACTTGTAGGCAAAAACGCACGCGTTGAACTACATGAGACAGCAGTCAACGTCAATGGAACAAGGTGTCTTGCAACTTTTAGTTTCGAATGGACCTGTCATACCAAGTGTAATGAGGGTGGGAGCGGTACAGCAATGGAAGGAAGAGCGGCGATTCCCCTTTAACTTCCCTGCAACTTTGCAGTCGCGGAGTTGCCACGGCAACCAAGATAATAATTTATATGATCCCTGATGTGAATAAAAGGCGTCGCCATCCATTGTATGCATGGCTACTAATACAAGCATAACCATGTGCGTGCATGTTGAAGCGTAACAGGATGGAAATAAAACTCCTGGATGAGCCGAGACAGAACCCTGAACATGAGCCAGCTCCTGGTACGCATAAGGCGGCTGTGTATATCCATTTGAGGCTTCAGAGATTACTCTAGCCAAAAAGATTCTGCATGCAGGGGTAATACAGTGGGGCTGAAATCATGGATGTTCGCCACATAATTAAACCTGGCTATATTATGTAGACTGTGTCTGGTATAGAAAGAGAGAATGACAATAGACTACTACGCACAATAATGATTTCGGTTTTATACATGCAAGAGTACCTAGGAGATGGAGCTGGGCAGTCAAAACGAATCACTCAACCTGATGACTGCAACATTGATGACACATTTAAGCAATGCATGCATCCCATTGACGATGCACATGGGTCTCCTTAAAATATCGCCTTTCACTCAGCGCTTACTGCCTCCCAATCCAATATTTAAGGCAAGGGCAATATCATCAAGTATCATACTGCCACTCTTTCCGTTTATTGTCATCTTCAAGGTTACCATGAAATTGATCAGTCTGCTTGGGCTGCTCTTCTTTATCACTCCTATGTTTGCTGCTGAACTTCCTCCTGACGCAATTACTCCCAACGTATGCAGAGGGAAAAGGAAAAAAGTAGAAAAGTGCACTGGTGAACCTTGCACCTGGGAGATCACACGAGGAGTTTATGACACTATGAAGACCGGTATGTTGTAAAAAGGACTCTCCATCCAAGTAATAAGCACGATTACTCAAAATGATATCTCTAGTGGCTTCCCACTCTTGTAACACACCTCCTGCTGGGGTTGACTGCTCTCAGTTTAGATTTGCAGATGAATGCCTTTGGAACCAATGCACTCATTTAATGAGTTTCGCTAACCAGGCTACAAGTAAGATGGGCCGTAAGTAATACATTAAAAGATAACAACCGGAGTGTGAGGCCTGATACTAATAAAGAGTGGTATTTCACGTTTATGCTAGGTAACTCTTGTGTCGCCAAGCTTCCTGAAGACTTTTAACTTGGACATAGCTGACATGATAAAAGTATCTCTAACGTGACAAGCATTGAAAGATAATCAAGAATTTCGAACGCACTATAAAGTTTACGTGATTGATCACCAATGCTGATTATTTTGATTCTGGGACATCCACTTATCACGAGGTCGTTGTACCAAACGTTCGTCGTAACTTCTTATCATGAACAGATTAGTGCTGCTACTGTCTTTTACTCGTGGGATAGCATTATATTGCCAATGAACAAGGTTTATATGTGATATTGCTAAAAAAAAAGTATATACATCGGCATGAGAAATATGTAAAAGTTTGCGTTTCATAAGGACGACAATGAAAGCTATAATATATAATCATGACAATGAGCTTATCACAAAGAAGGCCATGTGCTCTTTATTCGATGGACGAATGTGAGGGTGGGCACGTGATCGGGAATTGTTTAAAGGGGGGTGATCCGAATTTCTTTGCTATTCGACGACTTGTTTCTCTTGACACACACACACACGACCCAGCCCTTCTCCATGAGTTCAGCAAAGGACGCCTCATCGTCTTCCGATCCCAACCATACAGCCACGGATGCCAATGCTGCAGCTACAGCTGATGCTTCTTCTTATTACGATCCCTATTATTACTCGGGCTACGATTATAGCAGCTATTACAACTACGATCCGTCAACGTACGATGCATCTTCTGCCTACTATGATCCCAACTATTATGCACAGTATTACAACACAGCCGGCAATACGACGACGAGTACAGTTCCTTCGGTACCTATTCAACCTGTAGCAGCCATGGATGTCGCGTCTCAACAATCCACTTATATGCCACAAGCCAATGTAGGTGTTGCTGCTTCATCCGCTGCTGCTGCCGCTGCCGCTGCCGCTGCTGCCCATGCTGCTGCCCATGCTGCTGCATCAGCCGGTGCCACAGGATCCCCATCATCACCCGCAGCCAAAGGAGGAGCAGGTGGACCTATTCATGTATCAACATCTGGCTATGCAGGACCCAATGCCAAACCCAAAGAAGAAGATGCTACCAGCAACAGCAAGAAAAAGGGCAAAAAGAAATCAGCACCAGCCGCCACTGTACGTGCAGCAGGTGGTGAAGTATGGGAAGATCCAACATTACAGGATTGGGACGATAACGATTATCGATTGTTTGCAGGCGATTTGGGTAATGAGGTGACCGATGAATTGCTCTTCAAGGCATTCTCCAAATACACCAGTCTCCAACGTACGCGTGTGGTCCGGGATAAACGTACAGGCAAAACGCGTGGCTATGGCTTTTTGAGTTTCAGAGATCCCAATGATTTTGTCAAGGCATGGAGAGAAATGAATGGTAAGTAAAGAAAGGATATGGATACAGAGAGAGAGTGAGTGGGATTGGTTATTCATTTTACTCGTGTGTATGTAGGTAAATACGTTGGCAATCGACCCATCAAGTTACGAAAGAGCTCATGGAAGGAACGTAATATCGATGTACGAGCACGCAAGGAACGTGAACGATTAGGACCTTATCCAAAGATCAAATAAAGTATAATAATACACTTATTCCCAGGAATGATATGACTATGTTTTATTGTGGGGAAATGGTATACAAGATTAATGGAGATGGCATCCGTTGGGATGATCGGTGAGGACATTAAGAGCAATGAGAATGATATCCACGACCCACCAGATACCACCCAAACCAGCAGTGATCAATTTAAGAATACCCAAAAAGATGTAACCGAGATAGAAACGATCCACACCTATACACATCACCCCATTATTATCAATCCCTCATCATCATCACCTTTTGTATATGTACTTACCGAAGCAACCAAAGAAGATGGAAAGAAGTAAAGTCAAAAGCCAGCTACGATCGGATGTGCATTGCATGTTCACCAAATCATCATCACCCTCAGCGGGTTGTTCATGATGGGAAGGAATCAAGGAAAAGTGGAAAGACAAGGTCAAAACAGCAGCCACCAAAATGATAATGAACCAAGCAATGAAAATACGATGGCCATGCTTGCCAAGATGGCTTCGGCATTTTTGCCAGCGGGTTTGTTCCACGGTGTGAGCTTCTTCATCACTTCGAGGCACGGATCCGTATTCTGTGGACGACATGTTGTGTGCGTGTGTGTGTGTGGTAAAAAAGAAAAAAAAAGCGAGAGAGAGAAGAGGTGAGAAAAAAAAACTTGCCAAGAGCGAGCGAGAGGGCTTTTTGTTCTCGCACTCACTTCCCGCGTTGTCGTTACTGCATAGTAAGATCACACATGTGCAACCAGGGAAACTTTTTCCGCTTTTCCTTTTGTCGCGTGATGTATCCTTTTATTCACTACCGCTGCATCAGCAGCAACAACAATTGTAGCATCATCATGATGTTGATGTTGATGTTGTATATATAGTAACAGCCACCTGCAGATTGTTTGATCCTGAAACTTGCGTGTCAACGTGACAATAAACGGTATGACATACTACTAACCTGGTGCCCTGCATTATTATTGTTCAGTGGAGGTGTATGTAAGACGTGAGACAACATCTTGGTGTGTACGCCTATCCGTGAGAGTCAATGGTTGTGATCATCTTTCTCGCTCGTTGGATAGCTTTTTTTTGTAATCATGTTGGTTGTGACAAAGATGTGTGTGTGTGTGTGTGTGCCAATGACGGATGCTGCATCGTGCATGCAGCAACATGTAACAGCTGTCGAGATATTAAAGTTACTGTAACACAAATGCATGCCGAGTTCCGATCCTTTTTCGGAAGGATGCCCGGCTCGACCCTGTTCCATCACTTTTGACACCTTGCGTGTTGGAAAATAACCTAGCATATGCTATAGCGTAATGTAGATGGAGGGGTTGTCTTTTGTAAACGGCTCGTTTCTTTTTCGAGGCACGTTTTCATTACCTGGAGCCGAGATGAGGGTCCTCTTTAAAGGCGAGTGGTACTTGGCCTCCTTCGACAAGCTACCATGATAAGAAACAAACATTCTTGTTTTTGTAGAAAATGCCCACATGTAAACAAACAGCATGAGCATGTTAATGTATGTGAACTGCCCCATGGCTTACCCGTCGTATGTATAAACCAGACCCTTGATGATGATAAGAATGGAAGTTTTTGATCAAGATGATGTAATGCTGGGTTGGCATCTCTCCTCAAAGATGTAGTATTGATCACTTTTTCATCAAATGAAAACATTCAAAGCGCACTTATCAAGCATGGATGATACGTCAAGCTTAGGGTAAACATGCTTGTGGATAGATGATGAGTCGGCAAGTTTCACAACAATGATCGGCAGCATGATCATCCGATCCCTTTGGTAGATCATTACATATCCCAAACTTAACATTCTCATTGGTGGATCATGTATTTGATTAATAGCATTAGGTCTATGCATTGAATTTATTATAGACAAGCTTTTCAAACAACGTAGTTCATGCATCCATGCACCCTCGTCACGTGACATCAGTCAAGCAACTGGAATCGACAATAACAAGCTTGCTATGGTAGGGCGCAAAGGCAGTGTCTATGCGAATCCGACTCGAGATATAGTTTGTGACACCCAATAAGCTGGGGTATATTTTGCTGAGTAATGCATGCTCTCGTCCTATCATAAGGCCGCGGTGGTGTCATTTAACCTTTCTCGCTCTTTCTTTATTACTACGACTACCCCACACACACACTCTCTCTCTAATCGTCGAGTCAATGGACGCATTCACAGCCGAACAGAAAAAGACATTTGACACATTTGACCAATACCCATGGGAAGCCGACACTGTCTTTCAAGCTGGCCTTGATAATATCCTCAGCAATCTCCCACCCACCGACAATGACAATGAAGACAAGGATCGTCAACTCTTAAGAGCCAAACACTTTTTCTTTTCAAGGTAAACAAAAGTCATAGACAAGGAGAGAAAAAAGTTACTAACATGGTAACTCAAGGTTTAATCAAGCGTTTGATTTGGATCAGTATCTTCAATACAAGCAACTTGAACAGCAAACAGGTGGCAAAAAGGATCCAAAGGAAGCTCGTTATCAGCAATTGGAGCAATACGATTATGATCATGATGAAAAGTACTTGGATGGATTATCGACGGTGGTTCAGGAATGGGTGAATCAGCAAACACAACAAGGTGTGATTTGGGATAAGACGCGCTTGGATGAAGAATTCAAAAAGGCTCAGGCACAGTATTATACAAGGTTAGTGTGTGTGTGTGTGTGCATGTCTCCATGGCAACGACCTGACATCAACGTTATTAGACATGTGGATACGAGTGTGGATATGGATGACTATTTCGCATGGGCTCAAGAGAAAAAGGAAGCGAATCAACCAGCATGTCCTTTTGCCCATTTATGGCAAAACAAGGGTGACGGATCCAAGCGTACAGCATCAGGGTCGGCAGGTTCCGATTTCATTGTTGCCAGCGAGGGACGTGGTGCTACCACCTTGACATTATCATCCCCCAGCACGCGTAATGTATTGACCATCGATCGATTGGAGGCATTGAGAAAAGCACTGGAAGCATCCGAGCAATCGCAAGAAGCCACAGCACACATGTTGAATTCACTCGTCACCTCTGAAACAGTAGCCAGCAGCGGTTTAGCGTATCGAGAGACGTATGATTTAGCCATCCAACAAAAAGCCAACGCCATTGCATCCTTGGAAAAGCTGGCGCAGAGTTACTATCAGAGTGTGGAACAAACGATCCTCTCCTTAAAGAAACCCTGCCTTGTCTTTATGGATGGCGCCATCCCTACCAATGCAAGTTACTTGTTCCTATGGCATCGATTCATTCGCGTGGTGACCGAACATGCTGTACTACCCTTGGGATTGACATTGTCACATGCACCCGTACCGCCTTTGCTTTTATTGACCTTGTGCCGATCACGCAAGCCCAACCTTCCCCAGGGGATTGAATTGTATCTGGCTTTGGCTCCACCTGAATTGGTCCGTTTACGGGGTCCTGAATTACTCAAGTTGGGTTTGGCGGATGTCTTTGTGCCTGGCGCTCAATTCCACAATGTTTTGGAAACCGTCAAAAAGATGAGTCTATGTCCACCTCCTGCTACTGCCACAGCTGTCCAATTGGGTCTTGCCACTGCACATACATACCCTGGTCCTGATCGATTGGGTGTTTGGGAAAATGAGATTCAACGTGTATTTGGGGTAAGTATATGAGAGAGAAAAACTTGGATGGGAGACTCATGTTGGAATAGGCAGCAGAGTCCTTGGAGGAGATTCGAAGCAACCTCGAGAAAGTGAACAATCATTGGAGTCAAACCATCTTGGATCATTGGTCTACTTTACCACCCACCTTACTCAAAGTAAGTATATAGCTATCACATGTTGGGGAGAGAAAAATGGTAGTTGACCTTTGATGTTATTAGGCTGTATTCCAAGCTGTCAAGAAATCATGCAGTGGGATGGAGCCTCCTCATGTCTTTGCACTTGAACAATCACTCAACACACAATGGCGACAAAGCAAGGATTATACAACATGGATTACAAAGGAGGAGGGTTCATGGATGGAGGAAGAGGATGCATACCCGGAGAGCGTGGATCATGAACAACAAAGAGACCAAGTGATTTATGAAGCACCTCAGACGAAGAGTGATACCATGGCATGTCCCGTGACAGGTCAAGGAGGTGTATGTCCTGTAACAGGTCAAGTCTCTGAAGCAGCAGCAGCAACCACATGTCCCGTGACAGGCCAAACTTCATCCATTCCATCCGCATGTCCCATGTCCCAACAACAACAACAAGCCATGGCATGCCCTGTAACCGGTCAAAAAGGAGCTGCTTGCCCTGTATCATCCCAATCATCATAAATAATATAAGATTATGTATCAAGTTTGTGGAGATGTTCATTAGTAGAGCGTATAATAGTAAAAGTGTATCATTAAAAAGTGTGTTTGTGGGTGGGGAATCATCATCTACACTGATCCGCTATATTACGTGTACTAAATCTTCGTTTCCATCGAGGACGTTGTTGTGCAGGTGTGGATGCGTAAGCAAATGCGGTTGGTTGTTGTTGTTGTTGTTGACGATGACGACGACGATGTTGATATTCAGTTGAACAAGTGGAAGAAGGGGGTGGTGGTGGCGGTGGGGGTCGTCGAGTAGTAGTGGTGGTGGTAGTGGTATTGGATGCATGACCATCCTCGCTTCGGATCCATCGAAATAAAGTGGATGCTTTTCTTGATCGAAGGGTTGTTGTTTTCCTTGAAGCTACATCCGATAGGGTATCATAAGGTCGTGTTGTATCGGTCTATAAAGAAAATGAGCCAATCATCCTATAAAAATCACAGACACCACCACATCCACTTACATCACTCATGGGATGATGATACGAACGACCATCTTCTGAAGGATCATCATAATCGTTCTCTTGTTGTTGTTGATGTTGTCTACGACGACGTGTGCTGATACTTTTGGTCAACTTGAATTTATCAAACACACGATCCACCAATGCATTGGTCTTGTGATGTAGCGTAAACGTTGAGAGTGTACGATGAGATGGGTCCATAGCAGAGTACATGCTTGGTACACCATGATGATGATGATGAAGACTGCCTCTTGCGCGACCATAAGATCCAGGGGGTTCTGTCATGGCAGTACCTCTTCCTTCTCCTCCAACAACGGTACCTGCTCCTGCTCCTGATGCACTGTAAATATCTTCTTCATCATCGTCGCCATCATGATAAATGGGTGCTAAGGGTAGTTGTAGCCGTGGATAAGGAGAATCGGATGCATTGAAATAAGATTCTGGATCATAGCGTGTAGTGGTTGTGGTGATGGTTGGTTGAGGTGGAGGAGAAGGTGTGGTGGTAGTCGTGGTGGATGGCGTGGTGGATTGTTCACTGATACGGCGATGATACAACATGGGTGTATGGGTTGTAGTTGTTGTTGTAGGTGACATGATGGAAAAGCTGGATGCAGAGGATCGAATGAATGATGGCATGGATTTACGTTTCCGCATACTATCATTCAAATTGAATCGTGTCGATAGATAATCTTGTGTACAAACATCATGCAATTTGTGATCCACCGCAATGCGTAATGCGTTTTGATGATTGCTCTTGATCTTGCCAATCATACTCGGTGAGGATGATGATGATGTTGAGGATGATAACATGTCCATGGATCCAGGTCGTTTACGTCCTGTGGTGATATAGGATTCGGAATGATTGCGTGTCTTGATCATGGGTGGATGCTCATCTTTGCGTCGTGTAGGGTAATCAGCTGAATGTCGTTTTTTGAGCTTGGTGGTTCTTGGTAAGGGTGTCATCAATTCATCATCCGCTCCTCGTGTCTGTTCCAATAATTGAATGCTGGTGGATACGGATCGTTTGATAGGTGCCACAGGTGATTTGAGATCCAGCATGTTGGTAAAGGATCGTGATAATCGTACGCCACCACTTGTTTGTTCCTGCTGTTGTGATGATGATGACGATCCTCCTGCTCCTGCTGTTGATACACCACTGCTACCTCCTTTTCCATCAGGGATCCCGGACAAAGAAGGCACAATCAAATCCACTACATCATGTTCTTGTTCACGACTCGTTTCCATGGCATTGCGTAAATGGCGCATCCACAATTGCTTCTCCGCATGGCATGTTGCACTAAAGGCAAACGTATGTTTCTTGCATCGCACCACAAAGGCATGCTCTCTTTGACCTTCCACATCCGCCAAGTCCTCAAGCTCTGCCAATCGTAAAGGAAACCAATGCTTGGGTTCATAGGATGTCACTTTTTTGGGTCGAACCAAAATCATGTAGGCTGAAAAGATAAAACAACCAAGGTAACGTGGTTTGGCGACACTTTGACCAAGTGCCGTGTAAGTGACTTCAATAGCACCTGCAATGAGTAAACTGCCCAAGCGTGCCACATGTTGTCGTCCGATCCTCCAATCATTATCCACTGCCAAACGTTGCACAAATCGGTCTGTGCGTTCACGTATATGCCGTTCATGTTTACGTTGATCAATGGTGGTGACAATGACTTGCATTCGATCCATGGCTTGTTGCAATGTCTCAAATCCTGGATTCTCGGGTGGTGTATAGCGGAGTATTTCTCGCATGAGTAACTGGTATCGACATATCCGTTGTACAGGCTATATGATCTTTTTTGAGTATATTAAATCATTCTCATTCCTGCCATGGTTACCTTGATAAGATAATCTTCAAATTGAAGTCGTTTTCCATTGCCTGCTGGTAAAACACCGCTACCACTACTACTACCACCACCATGACTTGTTGTGCCCATCAGACCAGCTGCGGGATCCAAACATGACCCTGTAGCCACCGAAGAGGTTGCTGATTCAGCTGCCATGCATTCCTTGAGAAAAAAGGCCCATTCAGGTCGATCACGGTATTCTTCACATAGTTGCCATGCATCGTCATGGAAATCACAGTATTCAGTGTATAGATGGAAATCATTGCCCTAGAAAAAGATAAACTCAGTTTAGGAGTGTGTACATGTATGTCCGTGGTGGTGGCCGAGTACAAAAAGTGAAATAAAGGGACGCTCCAAGGGGAATGGAAAAAAGGGAACAGCAAGGAGAAAAAGAACGATAAGGGTGTAGATGATGATAAACGCGCGCCCACAACGTACCATATCCAAAAAGGTGTTGGCGATATGTTGTTCTTCTTCCTCCTCCTGATCATCCACATCATCGAATACTTGATGTTGTCTAGGGTTCTCCAAGGCAACGAGGAAATCCCTGTGAAACGCCAAAAGGTCCGCTGCATTACGAATGATCACCAGTTTATGTTCATGAGGAATCCATTCTTGTCGACTTAGTACTTCAAAAAACACCTAATCCATCTTTAAGTCAATACCCTTCCTTCTCTTATCCAATGTATAGACATACCTCCACCAATCGACCTAGATCAACCACGTAATCTCGCTCTGTCTGCAATAATTCACGAATCGCATGCATGCGTTTGGCTGTTTGCTTATCCATGCGCTCGTATACATCATCGGCGGTCGTTTTTGCTTCATGTCGATTATGGTGTGGTGAATGATGATTGTTGCATAATGAACACGTTGTATTGTCTTCATCATCCTCTTCTTCATCGCCAATGGAGAATCGATTATACGTTTGATAGAGGGCATCGTCGTCACAGCATGAGGATGGTGTTGCATGGTCATGCGTCGTCGACGTCGTAGATGCTGTATAACAACAACAACAACAGCAGCAGCAGCAACAGCATGAAAAAGACGTAAGGGGACTTGTGTTGGCAGTTGAATTGGTTGTGGTGGTTGTGGTGGTGGTAGTGTTAGTGGTGCATGGTTGTTGCTGGTCGTACAGAGACCCATAAAAGGACGACTCTGTAATGGGATGCATAGAGCATGCGGTGGTGGTGTCGATTGTCGTGCACCCAATGTCGACAAATGAAGGAATGGATAAATGCACGTTACGTGATGGGGAGCAATTCAAAACAAGAAAGAGAGGAACAGCAAAAGAAAAAAAGAAAGGAAGGAAAGAAAGAGAGAGAGAGAAAAAGAGTGTGTGAGCTGTATGTGTGCCAAGAGAAGAATGCTTGATTGTTGTGCGTGTATTTGTGTGTGCGTGTGCGTACGTTAGGCCTCTAGTGTCTGGGGAAATTCGTTGATTGTGGCAAGTCTCTTCTAGCGTGTAATGTGTATGTGTGCTACTCCTCGTTTTCTCCTTTTCTGATGAATCTCTTGGTACACTTTTTCCGGAGATGTGAAAGGAGGGAAATCGGCGGCGGGGAGCAATATGTTATAGGAGGAGGTGGGGGAAAAGAGAGAGAGAGAGAGATCTATATACAATGTCAATTGTTCTTCTTTTCTTCGTTCTCATCTCCTTCACTACCAAAGATGTGTACATACATAGAATAATGTACACCCGCTCGGCGGCACACATCCGTAATGGAAAACAGACTGCAGCTTTGTTTTCATTAGTCGGTTGTCCTGAGAATAAACATGGTGATACTCCTTGGTGAATAGAAAGCAGCAGCAGCAGCAAAAACCCCTGAAACAAATTGCGCGCGGTTTGTTGATTTTTGGGAAACGCCGATCTTTGTCACTCTCAAGGATCCAAAAGGTTACCAACCACGCATTATTATAATGCACGACAAATACGCGCTATACCAAATGACCAATGTCCGATTCATCTACCCTATTTCTAATCTTGAGATCGAGCTGCTGCATAATCTTTACAACATACACTGGACCACAGCGACTTTATAGATAATCTCGCATGTGCGTTGGTGCATGCATCTCTTGGTTTCAAGATATTGACGATTAAACATAAAAGGATTGTTACATCATTCCTCAGGCATTTTAGTAGTATCACAATCACCAATAATGTTGGTTGCTTTTCATTGGATCAATAGCCACCATCATCACAAGAGATGGCGATTGAAATCTATTCTACTTGAGACACTACATAGTTTGCATAGTTAACTCTATCTCAATAAGGCATCTCATTCCGGCATGGTCCCATTCTCTTTTTATTGGTGACTTTGGCCATCCATATTATGCATCCGCTTTTGTCAATGGCTAGAATTCTGTTGTGAGCAAACATCGTCGTGATCCATGCAAGACATCATGCTTCCGAACATGAGAGAGGTAACATCTTCCAACTTGATATGTAAGCAAGGGCACAATTTACACCAAGCAATGATCAAATGCAAAAGGAAGATAGAAAGAAATGAAAAGAACAATGAGAACATGATATGCATTTTATTTACATGTGCGTGCATGATGCTAAAAATACAAATGACATTTTCACGTTCTTGGATGGTCAATGGATGATATCATTATGTCAACATCACACGGCGCCAGGAGTATGTCGAGACAACGGCAGCTCTCAAAGTCGTAAAATTTCCTGCTCATGAACCGCGAAATGGTTGTTGTTGCTTTTTGACAAGAGTATGTAGCGGAAGCGGCCATAGAAACATAAAAGTCATTGGAACACCTGGTAGGGCAAAACGTTCTTCCACCAACGAGACCTCACAAAGCTCTTTCCAATATCCATCGCGCTGCCTCCTCCCTCACAAAAGAAACTTGCCAATGCCATGCTATCGTTTTTGGCTGTACATTGTTGCGTTCGCCTACAATGTGAGACTGAGACTGCCATGGTGTACGTATTTGAGATGGCGCAAACAGCAAGATTTGACAAAGAATAATGAACATGGATCACCGTCTTAGTCTTCTTCTTCCTCAATTGTATGCTGTTGTTGTATGCACATGGCGTTCAACTCCAGCTCTCCTCTCCATTCATGGAAGCAGATCAATTGGAAATTCCATTTTTGGGTCGTTCATTGTTAATGCTGACGAATCCACAATGGCACAGCTTCTTTCCTAAAATAAAGCTTCAACTGTTAGCATCATCATTTCCTCCTTGTAACATGCTTTACACTATACCGATGCAGCCGGATCCTTCGGGTCAAAAACACGTGTTCAATGAAAACATGGTTCTATAAAGCTTCTTTTGCCAGTTGGATCATGCGTCGTGTCACAAAGGAGCACCGAATATAATTGAAAGCGTTCAAACCTAACATGCATACGTTTATAAACATCGGGTGAAACATTGACAGCCGTATCATATAAACACCTACGTAACAAGGCATGCTTGCTCAATTGCTGCAATATCCGATCCTTCAGCACGTGAGAGAACCTTTTTGGTAACCTTGAGTGGCTTTAGCTGCTGCTGTCCCATTGCAAAACATTAGCCGAGAGTGATTACTCTAATCCAAACTATACATACCCAAGGCAACCTTCGAGATGACAAGGGAGAGAATCACCTTCACAAAGAAAGGATCGCCAATGATGATGACAAGAGCTCCATTTTCTGCAGCGAAGTCCTTTGATACACCGTCAGACCAACAACCATGGATCGCACATCTCGCTTTTACCTTGATGATCATATTCTCAGAAGCCTTGCACCAATCTGACTACCGTTGAATACATGATTCGGGTGAACCAAACCCCTTGTTGAAGCGAAAAGCAGAGACCACGATGATATTCGAGTAACGAAGGTTTTGATCCTTGAAGACTATTCAATGATAGAACCACCATTAGCACACAATAAACAAGTTTTCATTGTTCTCCTTATGCTTGCCTTTCTTGTATATCATGTCCTGTAGTAATGCAGGCGGGCATTGTAAGGTGATCATGGCTGCTGGAAGCCCAACCGTTGTCAACCAAATGAAGACCAAAGAGGGTTTACGACATGCGCCTTGTACTAATCGAGACACCATTCAACGTCAATGGACAAGTTCTGCTGCTACATTGGGGGCTCAGAATGTACCTGCTGTATGAAACGTGGAGCGGCATAAGAACGAAAAGAGGGGCACTATCAGCCTCCTCATGAGCGATCACTTTAAATCTCTGAGTTACGTTGCCATGATTTCTTGTATCACCTCAATGTTACAGTATACGCCACTTTATAAAGTGGGGCCCAAGGTTGTCGTGAGAGCACATTTATTATTTTCCAAAGCACCTAGGGATCTTCTTCGTTGAAGTGATAGAATCTTCATTAATCTGCCACCAGGCTGCAAAATTCATCATCGGCGATATATGGAGATGGGACACCTCTGAGTTTGTTCGTATATGGCAATACCTTATTTTCATATTAAGAATGGAAATACAAAATAGGGTCTATGATGACGATCCCACGCCGTTTCAACATTCACAGCCTCTCTTCCCTCTTTTTTCGACATGACACACGACATTGATGAACACTATATCTTCAACAAGGTGGTAAAACATCATCCTTGTTGATTCTAGATTACTATACTCATACGTTCTCTCTTCAGCTCGATATACGTCGTTTGTGGAATGATGACGATGGTCATCTTAAACGCTTTTTCGATAAAGGTCTGAGTGCGCTCTTAGCCGACAAGTACTTTTTGCTTCTATACGTACCTAAAGATGGAGCCAAAATGCGAATCATACGACCTGCTACTGATCCATACCATCGAAAACGGATAATCACGAGGATCAACAACGCCAAATCCATTCCATCCTTTTACTATGCGTTGTCACATCTTTGGGGCATTTCAAAAGACAACCCACAATTGTGGGAGGAAATCGGCGACTACGTGGATGATATAGATGGACAACCTGCAGCTCCTGTTTCGATGCGACCTGAAAAATGCGCCACATTACTTGCACTGCTCAGGGCTCATCCCAACAGTTATTGGTGGATCGATGTTTTATGTGCACGTACCGATACACCCTTGGACATCATGGGCGACATTTATTCCTGTTGTCTTGAGTGCATTGCCATGATCGATTGTGAGCCTAGCCTACTATCAAATTTTCGTACTAAGAAGAATATGAGGGAGGAGCTCTATGTCCTAGGAAACCTGTCAATTGGAAAGGACTTCTTACGCGGCAAACGTTTGTACACGAAATACCCTCATCTTCATGCGCAGGTGAACCAGTTGAAGCAAAGTGAATGGTGGAAGCGCGTTTGGACTTGGCAAGAGATGGCTCTACCTTATGGAACTGTGCGTTTTATAGCAGAAACTGACGATGAACACTTTCAAACCAACACGACGACGCTGGATGCTTTAATTAACTGCTTCAAAAACTTATGCGATATTTTATTGTATCTTAAAATGGATGACATCGAAGGCCGCAAAGATAAAAGTAGGTCATACGCGATACTTGGATGTAATACATAGGCACAGCTGCTGATGAATCAAATGGTAGACAGGAAGCCTGGGAATTTTAGATCAAGGTTTATGTTTGAGATATGCCAAGCTAGAGCTTTCAACAAACATCGTATCGGAAAGAAGAGCGCATCAGGATTTTTCTCCTTAATAATGTCATTGTCTGTATCCCGTAGACGCTGCATGGATCCTGTTGATTATGTCTACGGTGTGCTTGGCATGTTCCAGATTAAAATTCCAAGGATGAGCGATCCGGCTGCAGTTTGGCAAAGATTTTTGTCTGAGCTTCAGCAGTATATGGAGCCTATGAAGAATGACAGAATTGTGATGGACGGCGCAATGTATAAAATCGGCACGCTCGATGATCGCACATGCCCGAATGATTTACAGAAAGCTAAAAATATGTCTTATGTGTACCGCAAATTATACCATCTCATTACCGAAAATATTGAGAGTGACAGTGACAGTGACAGTTACAGTTATAGTGACAGCGACAGCGACAATTACAGTTACAGTTACAGTGATAGTGAATAAACACCCACTTGGCCCTTGGCCTTTTGGAGATCGTGCTTGCTCTCGCATGGTCGAAGAGAGGCTGGTATGTGGATCATGTGCATAGAATGCTGAGTCGTGTAACACACACGCAAAGAAAAAACAGGTAGGTCTCCAGCATGAAATTTGGTGCCTTTCACCTCACCCTTTATTCGCTCAACTTGGCAGATAATCCTACAACAGCTTTCTAATGAAGGTCTCCTAAGAAGACATGACACTGCACACGACGCATTTAGTACTCAATGGTTATGACTTTTGGAGCGAGCAGGAAAAGAGCTCGAACGACTTGTCCTCGGTCGAGTTCCTTTCAATGTTGTCATTGACTATTAGAAGCTGGTTCCTGAAAATTGGATACGAGGTTGTCTTTTTATTGCTTGTATGTTTCCATAGGAAAGATGAGACTATATATTTTGGTGAGCCCATGATGTTCGCATGTTTATGATCACCATACACGGTAGGTATGGATACGTCGTATACGCAACTTGGATGGCGCATCGCCGCTCTTTTCGTTGTTCTTCCACTACCAGCTTCTTCCCTCTTCCTCCCAATCTCAACTGTAGCCCATTCAACTATCAACTACAACCTGCGAACGATTGTCCTGCTTCAACCCATCATGTCAATCCCGCAGCTGTCTTGATCTGAATGCCTTCGCCTGAATGACATGTCCATGGCGTATGCAACCCACTACGACACACGAGCCCCTTGACACTCCACGTTCCCTTGTACAATCCTCGACCACGACCAAGCGCAACAGCGTTCATTGCAGCAATTGCTATCAGCGAGGTCTTTTTTCCATTGTCTCAAACAGCACTCATAACCTTATCACTCTACTACAACACACGCCCTTGCACACTCCTATGCCACCGCATGGGTAACAGCAGTTGCTATTAGTATGACTTTTACTCCATTGTCTCAAGTTACTTGCAGCAACATGTTTTGGTACATACGGATGCCAATGGATGGGGTGCCATATTAGCTATCAAGTATACCACAATACAAGCAATCGTCACCTTGTTGAGCTGCGATACAGACAATCAGCGGATGGAAAACGAAGCATACTCACATGGCTCTTTCATACTGGACTTGCAATGGTTATGGATGCATGTATGCAATCAAGTGCAGCGATGAGAAATCCTGGAATGTTGCTTTGGTTACTTGGCGCGTCGTCAGCAAGGACGATGAATCGTGTCACGTGGATACGGCTGAGGGTGATGATGATGGATTGGATGGCATGGATAAGAGGGCTCATATCCTTGACTATTGTACAGCCATGGATGGGTATTGGAGCACTCGATTCAAGGCGTACAGCGGCTACTTTGCAATCATGGATGAAGGATAGTTATGGTGGCAGCAACCAAGAATACAACGGTGCAATTATCCCTGGTCCCTCTATGTAGTCCACCCGCTTCTTATTCAATGTTGTACTTTTATCATACTTGCCAGATAAACATCCACACTACCATGTGCTATGTACTCTTCGACTTTCATTGAATGATGGAATTGGATTGAACATACTATTCATGAGGGTATCGTGCTATTAGCTCATATGTGCAAGATGTGGATCACTTGGTTGGTATCTGGATTGAAAGGGGGAATAGCAATTTGAAGGTTGAGAAGCGAGACTGGATCATTTACATAGTCGTATCAAGATGCTTTTTCTTCTTTTCCCGCAACATTGCTACTACTTTCGCCAAAGCTTCCTGATTCACACGCTGATAGTCTACGAGTACGAGTACGAATGATGACGGACGACGATGATGGTGACAATGTAGCTAGATGAAATAAAGCACTGTTGATTTATTACACGCTTGGACTTTGCTAGCTTGTAGATTACATACATACTATTGCTTCGAAAATGGAATAATAAGGTGGTCCGGTTATCTGTCATGCAAGAAGTATATGGCGTTTGTGATACAATAAGGAAGAATGGGAAGTGGGATGAGCTTGAGAAGAGAAAAGGTGAAGTGATCCCTCTATTGAGTTTCAAGACGAGCGACACATCAACATGTAGTACACGTATCTTTTTACATGTACAAATTGGTTTATGCAGCTCGACCTTCTCCTACATGCAAATGTGATGCATACCTTGACATACCTTCATTATTGGATGCTGTTTACTTACGTACCTTCACAAAAGGCAATCATCATCATCATCCATTTGCGTAGCAACCTGTCAAGGACGTGTCTGTGTAACCACCACGTGCCGTTTCACCCAGCTCTTCATCTTTCAGTTAATGCAGCCGACACCACCCACTAGGAAAAAGCAACTCCATCACGCTTACAGCATAGGTAAAACATAAACGTGCCTGTATCTCCAAACTTTACAATGAAACGTGGGGTTTTTAATAGAGCAATGGGCTCGGCTTGGCCAACAGCACCTTGTGTGAAAGTTTCGCGTTCAATGTCGCAAACAGCCCAAAAAATATTTTTTGGTCGTCGAAAAAAGTTTCAAGAGGTCGACCCCTGGATCCAGTTTGGCTGGTGGCGACATTGCGAAATCTGGGATTGGCAAGCTTGATCGTGAAACTGGCACCCAAGGTGCAGTTGGCCAAGCCGAGCACATTGTTCTATCAAAGACCCCACGTTTCATTGTAAAGTTCGGAGATACAGGCACCTTTATGTTTATAAGCGCGATGCTATATGAGAAGTGGTCTTTGTTCATTGTCAAGTAGCTAGACC
>NW_026695441.1:0-56193 GCF_029851405.1 Lichtheimia ornata | reverse complement strand
TTGTCAGTACATGGGTTTCCATGGAAGCTAATTTGCCACCTTATCATCATTTCTATATTTATCACGCATTCATGAGCATCATCACTAATTAACAGTACTATAATAGCTTTATTTTGATGTTGGAAGATATAACGGATGATTTATAGCACATGTAAGGTGATATCATGGAGTAAGGCTTTCTTTGCAATCAATCAACGTTGAAGGTTACTTTTGATCATACCATTTAATCTGGGATTGGCTACCGTGATCGCGAAGCTTGCACACAGGAAGGTGCGCTTCACCCCGCCGAGCACATTGTTCTCTTGAAGACTCCACGTTTCGTTTTAAAATCTTTAAATATGACTGTCTTTATGTTTAAACTATGTTGTAAGCGTGATAATTTATATGAGAAGTGGTCTTTGTTCATTGTGAAGTAGCTTGACCCTGATACAGCCAAAGATGCAGACGGACTTCTTTGTGTAACTCAGGTGCTTTGCATGGCTGGAAGGATGGAAGGATGATATTGTATACTATCGACAATAGCCCATACATTGCGAGCTATCAGCCATTTCCTCACAATCGGCACCGTTGTCCACTCTATGACATATGAGCGATTCTCCTGCTCCAGCCCATCATTTCCGTCATTGGCAAGTTTCTTGATCCGAGAGGATTTGGCTGAGTTACGCTCGATCAAAGAAGTATCATCCAA
Organism: Lichtheimia ornata; assembly: GCF_029851405.1. Taxonomy (NCBI): domain Eukaryota; kingdom Fungi; phylum Mucoromycota; class Mucoromycetes; order Mucorales; family Lichtheimiaceae; genus Lichtheimia; species Lichtheimia ornata. Next base: position 55,505 of record NW_026695441.1, on the reverse strand, counting down.
AATCATCAAAATCAATGTGATTGATTATACGTAAACTGCCACTTGATAGCCCATTCCTCCCAATCATCTTTGTTTCCCAATCCAATGCATGTGAACGATTGTCCTGCTCCAGTTCATTATGTGCATCCTTCAACTTTCTTGATCCGAGAGTATTTGACTGAACACCGCTCAAACAGAGAAGTATCATCCAAGCATCAGAAAAATCATTTGATTTCCAGGTCTTCCAGGTCTTCCACTTCCTCCCATCTCAACTGTTTCCCCATTCAAGTACAACTACCACCTACGAACGATTGCCCTGCTTCAACCCATCATGTCAATCCTACAACTGTATTGATCCAATTGTCTTTAGCTGAATGGCAAGTCCATGGCGTGTACACAGCCTTTCTGTCACTCTTCTACAACACACGGGTCTCTTGACATTACACACTCTCTTGCACGCCTCATCTGCCACGATCAAGCGTAACAGCATTCATTGCAGCAATTGCTATTAGCAAGGTCTCGACTCCATGTCTCAAACAGCGTTAACCTTGTCATTCTACTACAACATACGCTCTTGCACACCTGTCGCCCACGGCCAAACGTAACAGCAGTTGCTATTAGCAAGGTCTTTGCTCCCTTGTCTCCAGCAGCTTTATTTACGTGTAGCAACTTACATCAATACATACGAGTTCTTATGGATATGGACATGGACATGGATATGGATATTGCTTTGGTACTTGGCATGGGAGGAACTGGATATACACAACACGTGGAAAAAGAGTGTGCCAATTGCCAACATGACCTGGATGTTATCATCCTGAACGATTGATACAGCCAAGTATCGTGCACGGCAGCTACTATCACCATTCTTTGTGCAACCTGTCAACCATGAACGCCATGGATCCAACTCGCCACCACGCATCTAGTCCCACCTCACGTTCATCCATTCATCTTTACGCAATACACACTTAAAGGATAGAAGCTTCTCAAATCGATGTGTCTCTCAATCTATGCCCATTCTATGTATCTCTTGTGAGCGATGTTGGATTAAAGGGCTACTTTGCGAAAACGTGATTGCATTGGCCAACCTATAATGTATAGTGTGTGAGGGTCCTTCCTTCTTCCTGAGTTGGATTCCTCCTTGTGTGTGGGTACTTGGTGCATTGTAATATAGGAGGATCCATTTGTAAATGTGCTCTAATAAAGGAAAACGATCTTGAACAAAGGTGGTATTGGAAACATACTAGCATGAATCCACCCCCCGGTGTCGATACGTCATAACACACGTTCACGTTTGGTGCTGATAGGTAGATGACATGATGATGGGTGATTTATGAGCGACGAGCTGCCTATTGATCAACGGAGGTAGCATCCATACTAGCAGCAGTAGTCATTGAATGACAGGTTATGTACGCTCATTGTTGGATCACTCTAAATAGCAACTGGCATCAAAGGTCACGTGTGGTGTTCTGTATGATACCCAGCGGGATGATACTTGGTTGCTCACCCAATGCTCGTGTTGTACTTTGCAAGTAATTGACATTTAACAACACAAAGCTACCACACATTGGTGGATGGTACATGTTGCATAATACGATAAAATTCTCCGGATTGTGTCTTTTCTTTATTGGTTTATATTGTAATCCTTATTTCTTGTTCCTGTTCCTTCATACATCTCGATGCAGCAAACAGATCGACAGCAACACCAACGGCGCACCTATACACCATCGCTTAAGCCTAATAATGGTGGTAGCAACAATCATACACCAAATTCATCCATGGCCAATATGACGCTTTTCAGTAGCAGTGCCGACTTATCTATTACGGGCGGTGTCGTCAATACTACAGAGCAAGAAGACTGGGAAGCTTTATTTAATCCACATTCAGCTCTACTTGACTACTCCCCGGCTACAGCTCGATTCCATTACCAGCAAAGGCAGCAGCAACGGTATACGGCTACTACAGTCCAACCACTCAACACCAGTAGCAGTGATAGTTACGAAGAAGACAAAGATGAAATAACAACACCACCACTGCCGCGTGCTGAAAATATGGTTGTCGAGCCCAATGCCAATAACCCACCCCATTTAAACGGGATTGATATCTTGCCATGTCCATCATCATCCTTTTTTTATCCTCCCCAAGAACAAGATCCATATCGAACACAGCTAATGCAAGATATCGAAGAACAAGGTCTTGCAGACCACAACGACCAGTATCACAATAAGACGATAAAGGAAATCCAAATACAGCAACAAGAACAACATTTTCAGGAACAATATCAACAACAACAACAACAGAAAAAGAAATATGATCCCGAATCGACTCCTGATGATACATTCAACAACAATGTTGATGACAATGAAAAAGACCATGAATCCAAGTATCAGCGATGGTTGCTCTTGTTACAGCAAAAACGGCAGCATCGACCACGACGTGTGTTTTTATATTTCATTCTCGGCTTTGTGTTTCCACCCATGTGGATCGTGGGTGCTGTGCATGTCCCCCACCAACCAACATCTGCAGCTATCGATTTGCTTTGGAAACGTCGATGCAGAAATGCATTTTTCATCTTTTCGGTGATGACTCTTTTTGTGGTGATCATCCTGCTCGTTTTCCAACCTGGTTCCATTGGATGGCGTCATAGCCCAACAGGGTCAACGACGTCTATAGATGATAGCATGATGGCTGTTTAACGTGTGTGTGCGTGGACCAGCAATAAAAGTGCGTATAGTGTGTACAGATTGTATTTGATTTTTGGTTGTGACAAAGTGCATATGAAACGAAACAATGGGTGGGGGACAAAAACTAGTATGCTGGTGCATGTTTTCTCTTGAATCGTAATAACGATGGTAAAATCTCAATCGGACCCGCTTTTTGCAAGAATGAATGCTACATCATCATCATCGTTAGTTCATTGTCTCATAATTCATTGTACTATAACCCACCTCTAAAAGTTCGGAGGCTGTTGCTCGAGATTTGACATCCACACATAAACAAACTGCCAAAAAGCTTTTGAGGTCGGAAGAAAGTCGCTCGGGATGCTTTAGTACAGGCGTGCCATTGGTAGCGATCAAGTAGAGTGCTTTGAGAGGCTCTTCATCCAAATAGGGTGGCTCACTTTCAATCATTTCAATGGCCATAATACCTAAAGACCAGATATCCACTTTGGCTCCATACTCCTTTTGTTTGACTACTTCAGGCGCCATCTATATTCAAAAAGAATCAGCTTGTGATGATGATTCCCAATGTCCATATTCTTACCCAATAAGGTGTGCCGACCATGGTAGCACGCTTGTTGCGTTGATCCGTAAGTTTGGCACAGTATCCAAAATCACTGATCTTGACCTGCCCCTGGAAATTCAAAAGCACATTGTCCGATTTGATATCTCGATGGATAATGTTGTGTGTGTGAAGATGGTGTAATCCTTTGGCCGTCTAATGACTTGGTGTGAGTCCAAGTATCAAGATCCAAACCTCATCTCATCCATGACATACCTCAGCGCTTACGATAGCAATTTGCTGTTCGGTCATTGTGTTGTTTTCAATGACATCGGTCAATGCACCACCTTCCATGTATTCCATGACTACCCACAAGTTGCCTTGTACCAAGAAGCTGTCCAGGAAATTGACAATGTTCTCATGCTTGGATTCTTTCATGATCATGATCTCATTCACAATCAAATCCAGTCGAGATTGCTTGGCGAGATCCATCTCCTTAATAGCCACCTTGCTATTTGTTGCCAAATGGTTGGAGAGAAACACATATCCAGACGCACTAGATACATCCATGTCAGACTTCCATGTATCATCCGCACCCACAAAAAAGAATACTTACCCTTGACCAATACGTTTAACTCGCTTGTATAAGCCATTCGGATCACCACTGGATACAACAGAGCCTGATGCCAAAGTCAACTTTAGTAGGATGGTATCGCAAATAAAAGTGGTGATGATACATACGGAGACGTTCCATAATTTGAGCATCGGTCATAGTGCTGATACGCTGTTCTTGGCGTTGTTGTTGTTGCTGCTGTTGTTGACGTGAACGATCCGTACTCATTGATGTGGCTGGAACAGGTGTTGATGCTTGTGGTTGAGGTGTTGGTGCTTTCTTTAACTTGGATACTGGATTGGTCGTTGTTGGTTTTTCTTGAGTTGCAGCACGCCCTTTGGAGTTGGCACGTTCAAGTGCTATTGCCACTTCTTTCAGTCGTTCTTTTTCACGCTCAAACTTGGATCGTTCGGTGGTTCGGGTAGTTTTTGGGAGTGCTGGTATAGGTGCCTTGCTCTTAGTGGTGGTAGTGGCGGTGGTGGTGGTGGTGGTAGTAGTAGTAGTAGAGGGCTTTGTCGTTGAACTAGTGCTCGTAGTTGTAGGAAGTTGATTTGATGAAGGTTGAGGTGTTGGTGGTGAGACATGATGAGCTGCTTTTCGTGGTTGCTGTTGTTGTTGCTTGTTGTTAAGGCGTGGTTGTGGTGGAGATACCTTGCTGCTTCTCTCAGTGGATACCTGTAATAGTGATGGTATAATGATTCAGATTTCATCCGGTTCTTTGCCTGCATTACATGCAACATCTCACTAACCTCTTTTAAGGGTTCACCTGCAGTGGTGGTGGTGGATGACTTGGGATCGTGTGCAAATGTAGGTGCCACCTATTTATGGTCACTCATTCATTCTTGTGCATTGCTTATCTCTACCATTCTCCCATTTTACCTGTGATGCTTTAAGCTTCTCTTTGAATGCCGGTATATTTTCCTTGGATGGCATCTCTGGTCGACTAGGTGGATCACGATAATGACGAGGTGCGGGTGTTGATCGACTTGGTTTGGGTTGCTGTGCTGATGGCTTGTGTTGTTGTTGCTTGCTATTGTTGGCAGCCGCAATTTGTTGATCCTTTTCCTTGCGTGCTTGCTCAGTGTAAAACTCGAGTGCCTCCAATACAGCTTGAGGGTTCTTTGCGGCGTCTTCGGCAGTAATTTTGGAACCTTTCAATAGAGCATTCCATTGTTCAGGAAGTCCCTTGATGATGATATCCAATATCAATCCACTTTTCCTTCATCCTTTGTTGTTGTAAATGAATACTTACTGTAAAGGCACCTGTGAGTGGATCGAAACCAACATGGACCTTGTGTACGAAATTGGTTGGACCGGAAGCTCCAAGAGGGGATCGCTTTTATAAATATGTGAGCTGCATAATTCTTTCATGTCACACACGTACACACGTACACACATGCACTTACATTATAAATCTCATCCATCCAAGAATAGAGTTCCTCATCACTTTTACATGCGAGATAATAGGTTTTGCCTTTGGTCCCCAATTCAAAGCAATGTGATTTGAGTTCGGCGCGAGTAACACTGTTGATGTCTTTGAGGAATATCAATGCCACACATTGGCCGGTTTGCTACACAAAGGAAATATATAAGTTCCTTATCACACCCTTTCCATCCTTATAATCAATCAAAAGCATACCTCGTTGCGATGAAATGTCAAGGTCTGCTCACGTAGTACAACATAGCGTTTGGACCAAATCCATGCCCGTATGCCATCTTCTTTCACTTGCAGGTATCCATCTTTCTTTATCTCAGCCATCTCAGTCGTAGTTGTATTCGCGTTTTTGCTGAAGCGTTGGTAAAGGGACTGATGAGGGAGTTGACAATAAAGATCGCAAACGAAAAGAGTGCAAGTGCGTGCGCGTGAGTGTGAGAAAGAAAGAAAAGGAAAAAGGAGATAAAGAAAGCCTCGGACTGGATCCTTTTTTAAAGGACAAGTTAGTCGAGTGCGCTATAGCTTCAGGGGCTAAAAACCGACCACTGCTGGGTGGCCCTTGCTTATCAGGGTCAAAGCACAATGGACACGCCACTCACCCCATTGAGCTACCATGCTGTCATTTCAAAGACGAGACGTGTCTTGATCGAGTCGTGCATTCAAGGGCATTTATCCGGTGCATGTCTGCTGCTGAATGAGATCGCAATCCAGACTGGCATTGGTGTTAAAGAGAAACGTAAACGACGAAGTAGAATAAAAGAAGAGTCGATTTGATGCTACACAAGAGACCAACAAGACCCCAAGCAGAAATTGTAATGAAAAGGGTTCACTTGCTTCTGCTGCTCCTTCTCCTTTCCTTTTTACCTACCATCACAGCAGTTCTTTATCTCTCGATACGTCATCATCATCATCATCCTCACCATTCATACACCACACACACATACACATACACATACATATACACATCTCGAATCCCATATTCCATTAATAGTACCATGTTGATTGTCAACCATTTAAGTATATAGATGAATGAGTACATCAATCCTTTATTATAAAACAATGAGTGGGTAATTTACCAGGTTGATCTTTGTGAATGATCTTCATTGTTAGTTTTTTCATTCAAACTTGATAGGATGAATAAAGAATCAATCCTACCCAATGCATTCAGGCGTTGTTTGTGCGCCAATGATGCATCATCATGCTCATAGGAGGAGGACTCAGAATTACTTAACAACCACCACAACCAAAAATAGAAGATGCCAAGTAATGCAGTTGCTTGAAAGAATAAAATGGGAAAAAGTTATCGCGTTCGAATCAGCAATGTTATCCCCTGCTGTCTCATGCGTGTGCCTGATGATGCTGCTGCCTCTACTAAACTTTTGTACTGGGCACTTTGGGAAAAAGGGATGAAGTGTGTGGTATCCTGATAACCGGGGCACAAAGCGCTGTGTGTGTTTCTCCTTCCTTATTGCCTCTTCTCTCCCATATTCCTCACTCACTCCACTCTCCCCCCCCCCTTGAGCAAGATACGCGCACATGCATGCCACGTTGGCTGCGTTTGCCATTCTCCATCATTTTACCCACTATGATCATTCTCTTTACTCGGTACCCACTTCCGACTATCCTCAACGCCGCCGAGCCAAGTGGGTCATTGTGTTACCTATGTATACAAGATGGCCTGCTGCTGACACTTCTTGACATGCACTCAACGAAAACTCGTATGCGGGTAAATATATACACATGTATATAGTTGTGGAGTCACACTCTCTCTCTCCCAAGATAGCATTTATTATGCCAAATGTAAAGTCTGCTACAGGTACAGCATATGCATCATACAGGCATCATCCTAATAAATGCCTCACTTTGCCACTGGGCACACATCATCCTTCACGCACACACATACAATTCCCCTCTTTTTTGCAGCATAACCTCCTCCTCCCCTTCAGGTCTCTCTCCCCCCTTTTTTTCCTCTCTCGTCCACCACACGCATGTCGCCCACCAATTTTGATTGCCCTGCGTACAATATGAAGGCTACCGTTTCGCCCGTGGTGTTGCCTCTTTCCTTCTCTTTCTCCTCATCTTTCTCAACACCCATTCTCTATTTCATCGTGTACAATATAACCCACACTTTACCTGTACTCTATCAAAACCCATTCTTTTTCTTTTTTCCTTGTGTGTGTATTTCTAGTTGCTCTGTACAACAATAACATTTATTCCTGATCCCCTGTCAGAATTATGCCACCTTCATCACAAAAGAATTCAACAACAACAACAACAACTTCTTGCTTTGATAATGCAAACCAATCTGCAACCGAGCCTGTTGCTAGTACCAAGGTTGATCTCAAGGAAGAACAAGAGTCTACAACTCAAGTAACGATGCCCACTGACGACACTGTGAGTGAACGTATGACACAAATTGATGATCTCAAGTACTTTTTGGCGACGGCACCTGACAACAACAGCAATGTTGGATGGCAAGTTGTGGAAACCAATAGCTCGATCAAGCGCTTCCGACTCCCTGTTGTCAACGAGGATATCAGCTGTGTGCTTTGGGATGATTTCTTTTTCATGACGGGCACCGATATCGTGAGATCATTGACTTTTCGATTCCATGCCTTTGGTCGTCCAGTAACCAATGCCAAAAAGTTTGAGGAAGGCATCTTTAGTGATCTACGCAACCTCAAACCCGGGATGGATGCTCGTCTTGAAGACCCAAAATCGGATTTACTTGATTTGCTTTACCGCCACAATTGTATTCGCACCCAAAAGAAGCAAAAAGTCTTCTTCTGGTTCTCGGTGCCGCATGATCGATTATTCCTGGATGCATTGCAGCGTGACCTCAAGCGTGAAAAACTTGATATGGAACCAGCTACCACTGCTGTTGCTGAACCTGCCACTTCCATCTCACTTGATTCGTCTATGGATCTATTTGACAAGTTGCGAAAGGCTATGGCACAAGCTGCTGCTGCTGAAGATACCACCTCCACCTCCACGCATGTCGATTCTTCAACTGGATGTAAGTTGTAGTAGCAGTAGTAAAAATGAAAAAGGGCTATGTAGTATTAACATAGAATAACAAAAATGATGATGATAGGCATTGGCAATGATTGTACGCCAACACGCTTCAATGATAATGATCAACAAGAACATGGAGTACGTCGACATGGTAGTACAGTGTTGACAGCACGAGCCAGTGGCAATGGGCGAATCGTGAAACCGATACCAGCATCACGACGTATGACTGAAGCTGATCTTTCCAAGAAACGGGCATTGTTTGGTGCATTGGAATTGTTTGATGGATCACCCATGTACAAGCAACGTCGTCGTCGCCATCGATCAGCATCAACAGCATTTCATGCAGCTGCATCATCATCATCATCATCAGCATCATCCCCATTAGCAATGATGGAGACGCCACACCATTGGCGATCAACAACGACCCCCTGTGATTGGATGATGGAACAACCTCGAGCATATACTTGCCCTCATTGTGGAAATCCTTTCCAACAACTCGAGTTGCTTGACGCTCACTTGAGATCACACGAGCGAGAGCAACCCTTTGTTTGTTGCCTATGTGGAAAACGCTTTGTCTGTCAATATGGCCTAGCTGAGCATCAACATGTTTTCCACCCATTCGACAGCTGCTGTTGTTGTTGTTGCTCCTGGAGTCCAGATGCAGCTCCCATTCCACACCCACAACCACAACAGCCACCCTCTGCTGTTGCTGCTGCTGTTACAACGCCCATGCTTGACGAAGATGCATCTTCTCTTGTCACATCACCTTGTACCCCCACATCCCTGTTTACGCCCTACATGGATCCCTGTTGGTCAGCTTCGGTTGCAACGCTTGCCAACAACAACAAATCAGCCGAGTATCCCAACATGTGGTTCACCTCTACAACTGATGATTGGATGCTTCAACAAAATGATTTGTTGGTTTCATCATCACATCAAGAAGAACAGCAACAAGAAGAACAACAATACCTTCCACCTTCACAAACATCACCACCAGCAATGGTATCAGCAGATTGGTCCATTCCTCTCTTGTGAACATCCTTCTCCTCCTATCCTTTGTTATTATTATTATCATCACCACGTTTTATTATTATCAGCATCATTGCCATGTATACTTATCCACAAGCACTCCCATACACACACACACACACACAAATTATTATTGACCCTTTTCTTTTCAGCAGCAGCACCGGTGCTCACTGCCTATATCGCCTCCATTTCTTATGTCTTTTGTATGCTACATTATAATGGCTGACACTCTTACCCTACCTACCTCCCCCCTTATACGACACATATATTGCTCCTTATGCATAAAAAAAGTTGAGAAAGAGCTAAATAAGATTATGCACTCCACGCGAATAAACCATCTTTTTTTCCTCTACATGGTATGTACAGCTCCTTTATGCAATCAAGACATGTGCACAGCAAATGCAACAGGGTTTGGCATTGCATATCATTATTTCTTGGCATACGTAAGCTCAACATAACCTCTGTGCTGTTCCCCATCCAACCCCTAAAAAAGAAATATACCATAAATGTCGATTGTTTGGGCGGGCAGGATGCATGCAACTTGCATCCAATCATCCACTCAAGTCTAGGTACAAGGCGCACGTGGGCTTGAAAGGCAAAAAACGACTTTTTTATAATCCTCAATTGATATTAGAAAGCGTAAGATAGATACAAAACGAGAAAAAGGAATAGAGGTAGGGAAGAAAATGAGATATGAAAAAGCATTACTGATGTAACATTATAAGATGGTGAGAGAGAGAATGTGTGTGTGAGGCGAGAAAGCATGTCGTGGGTTGTTACTTTTTGGCGAGAATGGGTGGGCTTGTTTAAGCGTTCTCAGGCTTCTTTGCAACGAAAAAGAACATGGGAGTGAAAAGATTCTTTTGAGCACCTTCGACCAAAGCATCAGCGGCAACCTCCAAGAACTTTTGAGTCTCAACAGTGCCCTTGGGAGCAAGACCGATTCTTTCCAAGACACGGCAAAAGTTGGTAGTGGTGAAACGACCGAGCTTGGTCATAGCCATCGTAGTAAGGACATCACGCATGGTTTGGCATTTACGGATATCACCTTCCAAAGGATAGAACCATTGGATGCTATCGCCCATGTTGGCCAAATCCTCATGCATCTCAATCTCGAAACCAACGTTCTTGAGAGCTTGAAGACATTCTGCAATCTTGCGCATCTTAGGGATACCATTGCCTTTCTATAGTTGAGGTATAAGTAAACCCATCCTCTTTGATAGATATGCCCACATCCTGTTCTCTTACCTCGATACCATGAGCAATACGACGGTGTTCAGGGTTCTTTTCATCGTAATCATCGGTCATGCACCATTCATAACAACCAAACTTGGCACCAGGCTTCAAGACACGGAAAATCTCACCATAGACACCTTCGAAAGTAGGAGCGTGAACGGTGGCTTCAATAGCGTAAGCAGCATCCAATTGGTTATCCTCATAGGGAATCTCCATAAAGTTGCCCTGTGACAACATTGTCAACATACACGTATATAATGTCAAAATCAATTTATCATGCTTACCTTGATGAAGTTGGTTTGTTCAGCAAGACCTTGCTTAGCAGCATAGTGGAAAGCACGTTGAACTTGGTAGGCGTTGTTGTTGAGACCAGTGATATGAGCACCAGTGAATTCAGCAATCTCACGAGCGGGTCCACCTTTGATGTGATCATGATACGTTAATCCCATATGCAATAGATAACCAGCCACACACTACTTACCAACACCGCATCCAACATCCAAGACCTTCATGCCACGCTTGATACCAATGTTGGCAGCAAGGTAGTGTTCATGACGAGCAATGGCACGGAAGAACTCCTCACCAGGATAGTAACGGCAAAAATGGAAACTGCCACCCCAACCTGTCAACAAGTGTGTGTGCGCGCGTTTGTGAGTGAATCATTCTATCAAGCAAGGTGCTCTTATAAATGGACACTTACCGTATTCATAGAAATCAGTGGCCAAGTTGTAGTAAGAGTTGACCAATGCAGTGTAGCTGTCGAGACGCTTGTTCTCATCTTCCTCATTTTCAGCACCAGGTTGCTTCCACATTTTCAGGTACGTGTCGGTGGCAACGTTGTGGACATCGGCATTCTTGGAGGCCAAGTTGGACAAGAGACCGCTCTTGATTTCCTTGCCGTGCATAGCGCGGGCAAAAGCAATGTCTTCGGCGTGTTGGGCGGAAACGGCAGATGAGGTGTCGGCAACCATGATGGACAAGAGATGGAACAAGGGCTGGTAAGAAAAAAGTTTGGAAGGGGTTTTTGTTACGAGAATCCTTGCGTTTTTATTTGAGCGGGTCAAATACTGGGTCTGAATATTTGGGTTGCACAATCGCCCTCCACTTCCTTCGGCCTTCCTGACAGAAGGCGGGTAGCCTAGCAGCACCATCACCACCACCACCTACCACCGTACAAGGAGCCAATGTCCGCATTATCATTCACGCTTCGTTATCCCCCACCCCTTCCCCCCAAGCATATCCTTATTATTATTGGTAACCATAGAAACCGTTGACATCATCTTGTAAATATGGTACACGATTAAACTTTCAATTATCACATGTCTTTCTTACCTTGATGTTGTTGCCAATAATCATAACAACAAGGTCGTCCCCTTGTTGTCATGGTTGATTTCCTTCATTACATGCACTTGTTCTCATTAATTCCCATGCTATTGATCGCTGATAATGACACAACTTGTTTTAGGGTCTTTACCATCATCCATTTGATCGATCGATATGTCCTCTATATTTGAATCTCGATGGCTTTATCAAACATTACACATATTTGATGATGTGCTTCGGCATGGTAAAAAGCACTTCCCCTTTTGGAATCACTTGGATTGTCAATCACATACCTTGCCTCCATCCATTTGCAACATTGCTACATGCTCATGTGTATGCTTCCTTTAGATAGACGTGGACTAACAACAAAATCAAGGCGGCGAGTATCCAACATTTATTGTGCAGCAGCAACGCTCTTTGATTGTGATTCTGTAATGGCATCTACGTCTTCTGGTATCTTATCGGTGGCTGTAGGTTTGCCTGTTCGGCGAGCATAACGCATCAAAGTCACCATGGCCGCAGGGGTGATGCCTTCTATCCGCTTTGCAGCACCCTATTATCATCGATTAGACCAAGTAGATTTTCCAAATGATGGGATGTTACTTACCAAAGTTTCTGGTCGCACCATAGAAAGCTTATGTCTCACTTCATGGGATAATTGGGTCATTCTACACGGCTTCTTGTGAATATCTCCATGCTTCACTTTCCCAGTCTCATACACTTACGACGAATAATCCAAATTAATGTCCAGCTTGAGATTTTCATCACGTTTCAGAGCGGCTACTTCAGCTGTTTGGCGCTTCAAATACGGCTTGTAGCGTCCTGATGTAAACATATCAGCCAAATGATCCATCATCAAAATGAAATGCCTTTCGATATACCTTCAATTATTACACGCTCTTGGAGTCGAGGATCAAGGTGCTTCAAAGAGGGGATGGTGTCATATAGCTGTTGCAGATCGACATTGGGGTTCATCAAGAGCTCCATAGCACTGTATAATGTGTTTGGTGAGTAAAGTCGTTGCATTTCCTTTATTGCCAAAAAGGTAGCTTACCTCTTTAATGCACCGTTATCGTTTGCTCGTGAATTCTTTAGAGTGACACCTTGCTTGGCCCATGCTTTTGGTGACATGCGTACTTGTTCTGCTTCCTCAATGGCTGACTCGAGAGCAGCTGCATCACTGGTAAACTTTTCCCATCGCTTGGTAGAAACAACACCCGCCTCGTATCCTTTTGCATGATGTTAGCCATACAAAATCCCTTTCCATGTAATCCAATGTATACGAACCTTTGCGAGTCAACCTTAAATCTGCATTATCGGAGCGAAGCAAGAGTCGATATTCTGATCGTGATGTAAATACGCGATAAGGCTCTTCCACACCCTTAGTGATAAGGTCGTCAATGAGTACACCGATATATGCATCCGAGCGATCAAGAACAAAAGGTTGTTTTCCCAAAGCGTGTAAACCTGCATTGATGCCAGCAACAACACCTTGTGCTGCCGCTTCTTCATAGCCAGTGGTGCCATTGATTTGTCCAGCGAGGAATAGACCACCGATACGCTTGGTTTCAAGTGTCGAGCGCAATTCTCGTGGATCCACATAGTCGTATTCAACACCATAGCCTATAAATCAAATGATTGAGTATCATGTCAACATGTTCGATCATTGATCTTTTACCTGGTTGAACCATGTCTACGTTCTCAAGACCAGCAACCATCCTCAGAAATTTGAGCTGAATATCTTCAGGCATGGTGTTGGAGATGCCATTGGGGTATACGAGATGCGTATCAAGACCTTCTGGTTCAAGCCAAATTGTGTGTCCCTGCTTGTCCCGAAATCGTTTGATCTTGCTTTCCAGTGATGGACAATATCTACCGATATCATATCCATTAGTCTCATTGATCCATCACACGATCTAAAAGGATTACCTAGGTCCTTTGATTGTCTCCCGGATGTGGACACTCATATGAAAATGATCTTCGATATATTGATGCACCTTTGGATTGGTCCTTGTTTGATGACAAAGAATTTGTTGATCCTATAGAGAGGCATTGAGCACAACACTCCCGATATTTTACCCCTTGTTTTGTACTTACTGCATATGGCACGGTGTGATGTAAGAATGAAAATGGTGAAGGTGGATCATCACCCCGTTGCTCTTCCAATCCTTGATAGTTGATTGTTCGTCCATCCAATCTTGGTGGTGTTCCTGACAATAAAAGAACGTAAGTTTCTATTGGTTTGACCCATGCATCATCATCATCCTCAACCCACCTGTCTTTAATCTCGCCAATTTGAAACCAGCTTGTCGTAACGAATTGGATAATCCGATCGAAGGATTTTCACCCATACGCCCGGCTGGCCAGACTTTGAGTCCCAAGTGAATCTCACCTCCCAGAAAAGTGCCAGTTGTGATCACAATGTTAGGTGCTCTGATTATTTGTCCATTGTCTAAAAAGATATTTGTTGATGTCAATAAAAGAGATGTCATTGTATTCATGCACACACACACACACAACTCCTTGCCACCCTTCCATGTGGTTCATTATTTGAGTCTTACCTAGCTTGATGCCTTGTACAGCAGCAAGAGCACCTTTCTCCTGAATAGATTGATGTTCTTTGTCGGTGTCTCCTTTTGTCATGACCAAATCAGCTACGCTTCCCGCCTTGATAGTGAGATTGGGATATGTCTTGAGATAATCTTGAAGATGACGCTTGTATAGCTTTCGATCAATTTGAGCTCGCGGGCCCTAAAATGATGCTCCAATGTCAGCGCTGACAACATACACACACATCCCTCTCAATAAACTTACATAGACAGCAGGCCCCTTGGACCGATTGAGCACTTTGAATTGAACCCCGGAAAGATCTTTGGAGATTTGTTAGTCAACACAAAAGGGAAAAAACGAAGAACAAATAATGCAAACAAATAGGTACCAGATATACGGCCACAAACACCATCCAATGCATCCACCTCTCGAACAAGCACTCCTTTGCCTACACCACCAAACGAAGGATTACAAGACATCTCGCCTATATAGTTTTATCAGATATAAACGTTCATTCAACCAACTCTTCGTTGCCCATTTACCGATCGTGTCTGTGTTTTGTGTAATGAGAAGTGTCCGTGCACCGACTCTGGCTGCAGCTGTACAAGCTTCGGTACCAGCATGGCCGCCACCAATGACAATGACGTCAAAGTCGTGGGTTGGAGAAGCTGCTCTTGTTGCTATTGATCGAGCGTATTGGCGTCGTGTCAACAATCGGATCGATCGGTGCATGAGGGTAAAGACTTGGAAGGGAGCGGGGAAAGGAAGGAGTCACGGTGACACCTCGTGTAGCAAGTGAATGTGTGTGTGTGTGTGGGAGTATGCCTGTGACATTATCTTCTTGGCGAAAGTAGTACTACTCCTCCTCCTCCTCCTCCCCTCCCTTTATTCAACATGAAGTGCAGCATTCGTGAATACCAGCCGAGCGATCAGGATGCAGTGCGCAAACTCTACCTTGAACAAAGCCAACGTACTGAACGACAACGCGTAGTCAGCAGTGTTATTCGGCATTCAACAGCACGACGTTCTTGGCAAGCTGGCATCGTTGGCATTTTGAGCCTTCAATTGACGCCCATGTTGACCCACCGAGCAGCGGTGATTGCTATGGCGTTATGGAGTGCTGGGATAGGATTGACATGGTTCTTTTGGATACGAGAACAAGATCGACGACGAGCGTTTGAAGATAGTCAACGGATAGCGAATCATTTGGCGACGCTTCATGAGCAGCAGCAAGAAGGATACAACAGAGTGTGGGTGATGATGCAAGACAATACTCAGGGACTTGTTGGAGCAGTAGGACTTGAATACGTCTATGAAGAGGGCGAGGGGAGGATATGGAATCTGACAGGTGTCGAGTCGCGAATCCAACTGGCTCTGGTTCAGAAAGTGATCCAATTTGCCCGACAAAGTGATATCTCTGTGCTTGTCGAGATGAAGCAAAGCATCCCCGAGACAGTCAGCTCTTGAACCATCTTCTAGTTCATTTACAAAGGGCGGGCTATTTATTGTTTGATGACACCTACATCCAACCTTGTTTTTATTTGTCTTTTATCAACAATCATTTTACACTTACATCACTTTGTCCTTCTTCTCATCCTTCATCGTCCATCATTCTATCTCCCTTCATCCTTCCTCTCTCTATCTCTATCTCTCTCTTTCTCTCTTTCTCGGTTCTCTTTCTCATGTCAACAAGTCCTTCCTTTATTCATCATCATCACCCATTACATCATTTGTTTTCGCCAACTACTCTCAAGCATGATCTCTCTTACGTCGACAAGACTTACTATCCATCCACCAACAACAACAGCAACAACAACAGCACTCACCCCGCATCATCCATAAGTCACCATAACAACAACAACGGCAACAGCAGCAACAGCAGTAATGATGATGATTCAAAGATCATGATGACCAATGAAAAGACACAGCTCTCGATTACTCGAATGCATGACTTGGTATTTAATCGTGCTCTTGGTATGATAAGTACGGTTTCTCGACTTGATTTGTAAGTAGACCACTTTTATACATTGTGAATAGCGTTTGACAAGTGTGATCTGTTGTAGGCAAAATGTGGGGTTATTCTCGCTTCCCGAACAAATTGCGACCCTGAGCAGATTGACGGTACTTGATCTTTCACACAATTGCCTCGAGACACTTCCAACAGCACTCAAGCATCTCAAACATCTTCGTCAACTTAATGTCGCTCATAATCGATTGCATCATACGCCCGATATCCTCGCCAATCTCCACAAGTTGACATGGTTGGACCTTTCTCACAACTCCGTTCGAGACTTGACATCAGATCTATCACGCTTAGAACGCTTGACATGGTTGGATTTATCGCATTGTACCCGTCTCGATGCCATCCCTGCCGAATTGTTAAGTTTGCCTCATGTCACCATCAAAACGGAAGGCTGCTCAAGGATGCAACGACGTATAAGCAAATTTCAGCATTCTCTGGCACACAATCCTCCAAGTCTAGTGGAAATATGTGCTCGACATGTCAAGAAACAGCAACAACAGCAACAACAGCATCCAACGCTGGTGACAAATCGAGGCAACAAATCACGCTTACAATTGCTATTACGACTACGTCAACGATTATCATCCAGTAGCAGACGACATGTCAAATTAGGGAAATCAAAAGGGGAAATGGAACAGCAACAACAACAAGAGCCATCACAGGATTATTCAATGATGCCTGCTCATTTATCACAATATCTAAGCCGAGACAAGGCGTGCTTTTACTGTGGAGGACCCTACTTTGACAGCCCTGTTATTCGATATCGCATCATTCTTCATCAAGATGGAAACTATATCCCCGTTAAATACAATCTATGTGCAGCCCATTGGAGTAGCGATACGGATCGTGTATTGGCCCTATTTTCACATCCATCCTTGTAAGGAGTAACATTATTATTATACCAATTAATATAGTAGCGAATGCGCGTAATAAAAGGCATATTGGAAAAGAGATTACCACGACATGTAGATGAGATCCAGCATCTCGGTCGCATAGATCTGGAATATAAAATCCAAGCTGCTGGTCATGATCCTCTTTTTGTATATCAAGGCACCACATGATAAGCACTCTTTTGTAAGACTCGGTCCCACCCAGAGATTTGGACAAGTAAAAGTAGCCCAATAAACAATAACCCCGCATACTCGACCTTTTTTTTTGTGATCAGCATGATGATAAGACCTTTTTTGGGGGTGAAGGGTTGATTTACGATAGCAGGTTAGTAGTATTAAGCTTATCACCTTTTCTATAGTGTCCAAGGTGATGTGCGTGGGTGTGTGGATGTGTGTCTATGATTACACAAAACTCTAGATAAAGGTGTAACGCATTGACCCAAGAGGGGCAAGATGTCAATAGACTTGAAAAGGGTTGGGTGTTTGGCTACACACAATGACATGACTGCGCCATATTATATGGGCTATAACCAACGACGCAGCAATCTCCCCAAAAGTCAAGTAGCGGCACACATCACTCTCTCGCTTTTTCTTTTCCGATCCTTCTTGATTAGGTATGTAAATAACTCACACATAAAAGGGAATGAAATGCTAGGTCATCACGCGCGCTGCTTTTAATGGCAAAACCACCTTGGGGTTTGCTTTGTGTTTACTGTTACAGAATGGAATCCACACTCTTTTCCGGTGCACGGGCCTGCGGACCTTTTAAGCTGTCCCGTGTCATCACTCGAGTACAAGAAAAAAGAGAAAGACTTTAGGTTATGTATCACGGTTACACGAGGTAAGCCATTTTTATCTGTACAGTGCTAGCAGGAAAAAACAAAGAGTATGGTACAATGAGTGTGTCAAGCAATAGACAAAAAAAGACGAGGGGGAGAAAAAGAATCTACACTACGGGGAGAGAAGAAAACTTATGTATAAAGGAATTGGGTGGTGGTGGTGGTGGAGTAGCATCATATTATAGCCATAGAGAAGATGTTGCATGGTACAAACAAAACAAAACATAAGGGCATCATGTATGCCAAAAACAGAAAGGCAAAGAAAAAAAGCAAACATACATAAGGTGCGTTGGAGATGTGAAAGAAAGAATTCGTGTACGCGAAAAAACGAGAGCTTGAGCGAGTAAGAGCGAGGTGGTGACCGAGAAAGAAGTAAAAGAGAGAAAGCTTAAAAGGTGTAAAACTTGCCAGTGCGATAAACAACGCCATCGCCACGAACAAGAAGGATGGGCAACTTGCGAGAACCATTTTCTTCATCCACCGTGATAACAGGGCTTCGAACAAGTTCACTGAGATCGGGTATGGAGCAAGAGATGGATTCACGAGAGCGATAATCAGTGCGAGGACATTTTACATCGCCAAACCATACAGCCAAATCACGAGTGAGGTTCTCGCCACTAATGGAAAGTGAATCGCCGCCAGCGGCTGAAGATTGTGGGATATGAGAAATCACAGGGAAAGGTGTAATAGGCGATGCTGCTGCAGCTGCTGCTGATGGTGGTATGCTTGTGCTTGTGAAGGGTGAATTGAAAGTGGCATCACTGGTAGCAGTATCAAGCATAGGAGGGGGTGTCCAAAAAGTGTAGGTTGCACAATCGGTGCCAACGATGGTCCATACAGCAGCATCAGAAACATCTTCGGTCCAACAAGCACCATCCGAAAGATTGCTGTTGCTATCGGTACTACCACGACGATCAAGTAATGCGCTTGTTGATCCACGTCTATGGTGCAAAGCAGGCACATCATTGAGAGAGTTGACACGACGACGATGTTGAGACATGTTTTGCAACTTGGCAGGCAATGACATGGGCTTGACCACATCGCATGATACACGCCGTTTACGCACCACTTTGCCGCCACGATCACTTTCTCTGGCCACCATAAAGTCACCATTGTTACCCATCATTTGGCCCATCATCCAATCCTTGGCTGCTGCAGGATTTCGTTGTGACACAAACATGCGTTGGGTAGTTGTCTTGTGCATACCAACCACATCATTGAGACATGCAAGATAGGTGATAGGTTGACACGATTGAGGTAGAGTCCACTCGTTAGCCATAGCGGAAGGATCCATAGTGTGTGGATGGAAACCAGCCTTGTTGCTGTGAGCAATGGATGGATCTTGTACAATTTGGAAAGCAATCTTGTGGAGTTGGGATACAGGATCACCCAAAGCTTCGTCACCACATTCACCTCCCGTAGTACCAGAAAGATCATCAAGATGGTTGCCACCAAGGACCATTGAACCCTTGTCAACTTTACGAATCACCATAACAGGGCTAACAAGACCAGTGGAAACGCATTGCAAAACGACCGCTTGGTTGTAATGAATAGCAAGTGGGTGTTGTGCAGGGTCCGTTTGCAAAGCAATAGCAGGTGGTGGTGGATAATTGGGATTGTTTGGATGATGCTTGCGAGAGGTAGTTGCCGTCATATCAGGTGCACGAGATGTATCCACAATCCAAATCACAAATGGATCCCAAGACCCAGTACGTGCCACAAAGCATGTTCCATTGCCTGGTGTTGCGCCTTTGCCACCTTGTTGTTGTTCACTAGTAGACACGCCCAAGTACTTGGTCGACACCGTTTGTGAACGAATGCGATTGAATAATGAAATTGTGGTGCCATGATGAATACACACTAGTAGTAAAAATGTCAGCATGTTGTCTTTTTTTTCCTTATCCTACCAGGGGGGGGCGCCGCCCAGCAGGTACTACTTACATTCCATATTCTTCACGCTTTGTCTTTTCTTGCTAGGTTTGCTAATGACCTTGATGCCTTTGGAAGCAAGGGTGCCAAGCTGCAAACCATTGCCAAGTTGCATCTTGACGAGGACTTCGACACGCTTACGCTTTTCGTCAGCATCGTTAATGTGCAGATGTTTTGATACACATTTTCCCGACAAGGTTGTGTCACTCGACATGGCTGCATTGCTTGCTGCTGATGCTGCTGATGAAGCATCCAAAATAGAGCCGTTGGGAGCATGCCATTCCACCACACCCGATTGGCTTGTTGTCTCGCCTGAAATATGTACAGTCAACTTTGGTGGGCTCAACGTTGTGCTTGTAGCAGCAGCATTGCTATGGTGATGCAAAAAGCTGTTGTCCTTGTCATTGCCAACGGTTGAAGGGTCACTTGTCCACCATGATGCACCCGATAACACCGTAGTAGGAGGAGGGCACAAGAATCTGTTGGTTTGTTGTTGTCGTGCATGAGTCACGCATATTCCTCAATACATGTAATGGGTTTTTTACTCTTACCTTTTTTCAGTGCCATAGCTCTTTTGAGCAACTTTGCTGGTCAAAATCATCACCGTACGTTCACCCGAGCCTGCTGGATTGCTGCTCATCAAGTATTGTTGAATGTGGGGCTTGAGTACAGAGGCTGTGTTGGCACCTTGCAACATGCGTGCAGTCACTAAGCTGCTCTTGGATGCACGAAAACGTTGTTGCTGCTCAGCAGTCCAAGTTGCCATGGAAGCCACATTTTGACGATCAATGGCCATTTCCTCGTCCTCCTCTGGAATCGTAGCATGTTGAAGTTGTGGCTGCTTGAATCCATTGTCATATCCATTACCATAGCCAGGTTGCATAGGGGTGATAGGAGGTGATGGGGATGATGATGACATGGTCGATGTGTTGGAAGGTGAACCAGGTGGTGATGATCGCATACAGCTACTGCGTTGTGATTGCTTTTGGTGGTAAACAGGCTCTTGATGATGATGATGATGTTGTTGTTGTTGCTGATGATTCATCATCCAAGGTGTAACACCAGCATGCATATCGCTATTGGAAATGGCTGATGGTGCAATGGTAGCTTCCGTAGCTGCGTGCGTGGTGACGGCATGGTGCTGTAACAAAAAGTCATGATGATTGGATGATGCAGGTGCTGATGAGGAAATTGGCATCATTGGCTGCTGTTGTTGATCTGGAGTGGACGTGAACGGCATTGGTGGTGTAAATGATGCATTTGGATCACCCGATAACAAAAACGAGGTATTCTTATCTTCATCCGAATACAACGCCTCAAGAAAACCAGGTGAGAAAAATGCTGGTGTGCTTGGTGACGCTACACCTGTTGACTCATGCTGCATTGGAAGCGATGTCTCAAGACGCAAAGATGCTGTTCGCTTGTGTGTAGCTTGTTGTGGCATGACAGGATCCGAAACACCTGAAGTTGTCACTGTATCGGTGCTTGTACCACTTGATGTTGATGGTGAGCAAGATGATGGCATAGCCAACAAACGTTGCATCTCATTGTCAAAATGCTGCATGTCAAAAGTATTGCGTGTTGCGTCAAAAGAATGGAAGTCAAGTTCACCAACAGCAACTGAGTGACGACGAGAAGCGGAACCAGAGGTTGGCAAGTGAGTGGTTGTGGTGTCAAAATTATAAAAGTCAAATGAGTGGTCAAATTGATTTGCACCATGTGCTGCAAACATGGCATCCAAGTTGTTCAAATCCAAAGCTTGTGCTGATGATGTTGCTGTTGCAAATGATGTTGTATCCACCGCCATAGCGTCACCATGTTGATGTTGCATTCCAAGTGTAGTCGCTGGTGAGCTTGGTGATGAGCATACATAGTCTGACCACAGCGATGATGTTTTAGAAGTCGCATCCGAGGCATAGTCCTGCTTCCTCTTTCGCGACATAGGCTTCTCAGCATTGAATGTCGATGTTTCAACGGAAGCGGCCATGAATGTTTTGTATTTGTTAAACAAGGAGAATCGCCAGCGATGTGGAGAAAAGAGTAACAAGAAGAGAAAAAGCGGGGAAAACAGCATCCACGCAAAGGCCTTTTTAAACAAGGTGAGTTACACAAGCGTTGCCACTAGCGGTGGAAGGTTTGGGATACCGCCGGTACAAATGATTGAGCGACCCCACATTGTCGTTAACCAATCACAGCATCACCCACCTAGTTGTATAGTACTTTTTGCTGCTGGATGGCAACCGGTTCTTCTTGTCCCTTTACTCCTCCCCCCACCTTTTCTTTCCAAATGAGACACACATGATCCAAACGAGTAAAACATGCATTGCAGCATCTCACTTTGAATACTTTTTCTCCTTTATACCATCACCTGCGCCAAAAATTAGGCGGGCACAACTTGTGATAATGGGCCAACCTTATTGCAATGCAACGAGCTCACATGACGCACCCCCCCTTCTCAGCTGACGGGCTCAATCGCAAGGACAAGCCGAGTGGTAGCACAGCCTCAACAGCGATGCATTTGGAAAGGAAATGTGAAACAGCAACTCGATGGTAGCACAAATCATCTTTTGCAAAGCGAACTCTTTTTGCTATCGAGCCTATCGCCGCTTGGTTGCTGCTAGTGGATCGACATTGGTGATGATATGCTAGATACGTTCCTCGCTTTCTTGTTTATCCGATAAAGCGCCCATTTTGTGTGTGTATCCTTTGGTCAGATGTCGCAACTTGACACTCCCCCATCCTTCCTATCCGTAGAACAAACATGTCACATGCTACTATCTTTAGCTTCTTCTCTCCTTGTTCATTTTCTTCTCTCTCCTTCATGTTGATGCAATAATACCCATTCATACTTGCCCAAACCACTGTATGAAACCGATAAATGGCGCCGCTTTAACCAATGGTCCATAGCTGCTACCTTTAATGGACACTAGATTGTGTATGAGCGCACCAACGTAAGCGTCATGTCGTCATTGTACCCATATCCGGTCCTCATAACCGCGCCCTTTTTTGTTGACATGCACCATTGACATCTACATGTATCATCCTGCTATGTATGCATACGTTTATAAGAGTATATCCACAATAGATGTGGTAGGGGATAAAACAACAAGTAGATGTGGGTGTTCATTCGTTTGTTCAGCCATCGTTATATTTGTGCATGAAAACAACAGAGCATGCCACACACAAAAAAAAGTGTTTCAATTGCTGCAAACATAAAATGCTTTATCTCTCATTCGGCACGATCACATCAACAACGCCTACGTTGCTTTGAACAGGCTTTCTTTTGGTTTGCACATGTATACCACCACACCACATCATGCTGAGTAACATCTTGTCCCTCCCTACATCTCCCCCTTATTCTCCTTTTGTGTCACCCAACGACGTTTTTCTGTTCCAAGTTCCATCATGGAAAGTGTGTAAATCAATCACTCTACATTGTGATGGATGAGAATGATGCGGTGAATGAAAGATGGTGTTTAAGTAAGACCATAACGATGTTACAAGGAAAATGTTTGTTGGGGACAAGGGGTGTGTGTGCAAGTATACGCACACGCAAACTCTATGTGTATGTGGTGTGGTGTGGATGAGCCATCATCAATAATAATAATACCTCTTTACGTCATTTCACCTTGCATTCTTTTACGCTTTGCATATTGGCGGGTCAGGTACCCCCGGCCGCAACTCGCACATGCCCATACATATTGCTTCCATGTGGCGTGTACGTACGTACACGTGCGTGAATGTATCATAAAGGGGGTTGAATAAATGGGTGCGGGCAAACAAAAACGAAGACCCTGTTCGTTAGGATTAATAACGGAGGGTATTATGCTTCGACTTTCAAGGGGGGGATTATAGTCCATATGCAGATAGCCCGCGTAAAACTGGCTTGATGTGCATCAGCATATGTGCGATTCCCGCCCAAATATTACAACGATGATATGCACAAACTAAAATGGTGATCTCCATCATTCTATCTCAAGAAGGACCCACAACACTCCAAATGACGAACGAGGCATTGGGATTTACTGATCGTAGCACATTGACTCATCAATGGCAAATAAAGACCATGCTACACGAGAGGCGTGTGTGGTATATCCATATAACAGGGCATTGTAGATCTAATACTTGAATCGAGCTAAACTGCGATAGGCAAGTGAGCCTTAATTCAAGTTGCCGTTAAAAGTATGCAAGTCAATCATAACCTATCAACGCCATTATTTTTATTCTTGTGTGGGGGAGAATGGATCTATCGGACCATAGCAATTGCTCTTTTGTAAATTAGACACTATATACAAAACGGGAATAAAAGATGTGGGGGGAGGGGGGCAAAAGCTGTATTTTGGCGCACGGCGCGCAGTTAAGGGGGAGACGGCGGGGGAAGATAAGAAGAAAAAGACACTTGAGGATCTGAGACAAAAGGGCGGCCTTGGCAGAGACATCCTTTTCACTCCCTCACCCAGCCATTACCACCGACTGCAACTAAAACAAACCCCTGTGATGAGTGATGGCACATGCACATGTTTCTGTATATACGTACCAAGGTAATAATGGTATTGATGGAATGATTGATACGATCATCGCCAAGCATAAAGGAATATCGAATTCGACGTCTTGGATCCAGGATAAAAGCGGCCCGTTTTGCTGATCCATTTGCTGCATCCAACACATTAAAGTAACGAGAAACGGATCTTGTTATGTCTGATACTGCATTGGGGGATATCAAAAGGGAAATTCAATCATCATGCGGTCTCATATGGATGCACCAATCACCTCCTTTCCATTCCTTTCATACTTACAAAGTGGATAGCCCACATTACAGGTGTCTTGCATGCTCTCTATCGGTGCCGTCGACATTGCCAGGGGGAGTGTTTGCAAGGCTTCAAGACGATCAAGATGGTTGCTGTGATACACGTTAGGTTAGCTTTTGGCGTGTGGTTCGTGTAATGTTCTCTTCTCTTCCTTGTTACCTGATTAAATCCAGATCCATTTGCACACGCGGATCAATCCTATTTAGTGGGATGGTCAAATCAACAAGCTTGGTCATATAAATAACGCTGATGCAACATACGTACAGATTGCTACCAATAAAGAAGAGTACAAGAGCTTTGTGGTTTGTAGCGTATGACGATAATTGGAATCGATTGATCTCTCCACCCTTCACCACAGCGGAACAATTGAAATCTGGTGCGACCATAGCCGTATTGTCCCTGATCAGCAGTGGATTCCACCCAATGTCACCAATGGGCTCAATGGCAGTGTCATGTCGTGTTCGTTTGCTGACAGGATCCTCAAAGATCTCATTGTGTTTGGACATTGGCAACAAATAGAAAGAGAAGAGCAGGCCACCTGTTTCCGTGACTTGCCGCGTGTGTGCATAGGCGCCTTCTTGATGAGGTCAAAAAGTAGGAGTACATAGTAGAAGTGCATGATTGAAAGATGTCGCTCTTTGTTTGTAATAAATCCATTTCACTCTATCACGCTTGCTATGCGTATGTGGATACGGGGTGTTATTGTGGGGGTGATGGGGGGGGGGTTGAAATACCATACCAACGACAACATGATCAACGCGGCAATGGTGGTGATGGTGTGTGGGTGCCCTGGAAACCAAGGTGCCACAATGTGGGGAAGTCAAAAAAAGTGAATGATATTGGTCATGTCGTGCGCACTCATTTTGCGTAACTTTGATATGCGAGTCAAAAAGTGAACATGGTGCATTGGCCGCGGTTACTTGCCATTATCGGCACAAGTCATCAGCCCCATCCACATTTTGGCTCTATGGTGGGCGTCAAAACAACTACGCTTGTTTTGTTTGTGCAAGCCATAAGACCAGCCTATCCTGCATCTATCGCCATTGACTCGGGATAATGTACACATCTTAAGAGAACAACGTATCACCTTGATTTACAAGCAATTATGCAATCATGACTTGCAACGTATTCCGGGCACGTTGTGTTTCACCTACGTGCTTGAACGTTGAAGCTTTAAAACGAAACCAGGGATATACATAGCCAGTAATAGATATTTCATCCTGATCGCCATGGGATTATTCATCGTAGCGTATACTTTGGACATCACAGCATGCTTATGTGATCCACGTCACTACGCCCAAAGCTTGTCGCAGCATCATCATGTGAGTTAGACAGGGTTTGCTTGCGTGTACAGTGAGCGTATTACAATGTGCCACCCTTCTGCAATAAAGCCTCTTATGTTTTTGTGTGCCAAAGGAGGCGTCTACAGTGATGTCATTGGATGTGGAATGTCTCTGCACGGTAGTAGGAGAAGTCTTCAGACCGATCTACGGTACCTGATCCCTCCTTGTGTTACTTTGGTCGTCATAAGACGAGCATCGATTTCTTTGTTATCATTCAAGGAGGCATGACAAAGCATCCTCGTTATCCGCACAATGATCAAAATTCTGTATACCATATCCATCTCCATGTTGATCAATGCTCCATCCATCAACTTGCCATTTTCGAAGGTTGGCCGGATGAGCCCAATGTCATTGGTGTATACTACCTGCATGAATACATCATGCAGCAAATCCCACACGCTTCCTTTTGCGTAAAGTCACGGCTATCAAGAAGGATAGCTCTTGCTTGGCAACATGTTTAATCCACTTTTTTCAGCCACATTGCTTTGGCACTCGGCGCTAAACCATCTACAAGTCAATCAACCGAAAGGAGTTGAAAGACGCATAATACAACATCCCCGGGTCAGGCCCTTTCTCATTATGCGGATCACCATCTGCCAAATTTAGAAAAGTGTCCATAGCTGGACATTTCATTGTGTATGTACGTAATAGCTGCTGCTTCATTCATAAGCCTACATAGCACGCTCCTTAATCAAAAGGTGTACCATGCCTTCGTTTAGTAGAAAGCTGATTCATTATAAGCTATACAGTATTACAGACGTCATTATCCTACATACAATGATGCAAAAGTTGGGCTTGTGGATTGATTTCTAAAAAGCGCAAATTTATTATGATGGGGTTCTTTATTATTGGTCGTCTGCAAAGGTAACAAGGCTTTGGTTTTCTTCTACAAGATCACCGACATTATAAAGAACCTCGCTAATAGTACCAGTAGCAGGTGCCTTGATGACGTGCTCCATCTTCATTGCTTCCAAGACAATCAAAGTTTGGCCCTTTTCAATGGTTTGACCAGGTGTTACCAGTACCTGAGAAATCTTGCATGGCATGGGGGTCTTGACAGATCCTGCACTATCAGCACCCTTTGCACTGGCAACAATGTATGCAGGAGTAGCCAAATGAGCTTCGGTGCGACCGTGATCATCGAAAACGGTAAGCTGATCACCACGAAGGACAACGTTGCTCTTTGTCTTTTTGCCATCAATGCTGGAAACCAATTGGCCCTCCTCATCCCAATGGCTCTCTACGTCTGTAAACGACTTGATAGTCTCCTTGGTTGCATCATTCACCACTTGGATGTCGACCAAGCCAGCTTGTTTGCTAGGGGTAATTGTGATGCTGTATGGGTTCTCCTTGTCAACATTGAAAGTGAACTTTTGGCTATCCTTGGTGTTGACACGGAATGCTTGACGCAAGGATGTCCAAGGGCTGTGGGGATCTAGTGTTTCTTTTGGTAAACAAGATGCCGCATGGCTATTCTTATGTAGATAAAACATACCATTGGTATTGATTTGAACATCGGCAAGCTCCTTCAATCGAATGGCATTAGCTGCAACAGCGAGTGTCTCGGCATTGGGAGCACTGGGTGGTGGTAATAAATCCTTTTCAAATTGCTATACACGATACGATACGATCATTTAAGTCTTTGTGGATGATCCTCTATGTGCCTATTTTTACGTACCTGAATGAATCCAGTTTCCACTTCACCCTTGATAAACTCTGGATGGGAGGCTACACGCTTGATAAATTCAATGTTGGTGTGAGGGCCAACCACCTATGGATCATATACATAACAAAGTCAGCCATCCTTTTCATGCAACCCATGTTTAGTGAAATCTACCTGGTATTGCTCAAGGGCACGTCGGAAGCGTCTCAATGCGTCGTTACGATCTTGGCCATGAACAACAAGCTTGGCAATCATGGGATCATAGTGAACGGTAATTTGATCGCCTTGGATGAAACCAGTTTCAAGACGCACATCAGGTGATGCACCTGGGGTCTTTACGCTAAACAAGTTGCCTGTATCGGGCAAAAAGTGGCTATGTATTGCCCATAAGTAAATCAATAACGTACAATCCGATTCATTATCGATACTCACTTTGATGGGTTCTCAGCATAGATACGTGCTTCAAATGCATGTCCATGAAGCTTGAGTTGATCTTGGGTCATTGGCAAGGGATTACCAGCAGCGACCTATCATCATACACAAGGCCATTAGGTTCATGCTTTTTCCTCCCTGATGATATTTTTCATCCTTTTACTTACCTCAAGTTGCCATCGCACCAAATCGGTTTGGGTTACCATTTCAGTCACAGGATGTTCGACCTATATCCCAATTATGATAAGCATGGTGTTTTTTCTTTCAACCATCCATTTCCTTTGACATTACCTGCAAACGAGTGTTCATCTCCATAAAGTAAAATTGCTTATCGACATTATCCATAATAAACTCAACGGTACCAGCGTTTTCATATCCAACGGCGCGAGCAGCTGCTACAGCCTTTTCACCAAGCAAGTTTCGGATCTCAGATGTTAATCCAGGACCAGGAGCTTCCTCAACCACCTTTTGGTGACGTCGTTGCACAGAGCAATCACGCTCAAAGAGGTGAACACAATTGTCATGCTTGTCGGCAAATACTTGCACCTCAACATGGCGTGGTCGTTCAAGGTACTTCTCCACCAAGACCTTGTCGTCACCAAACGACTTGATGGATTCACGTTTGGATGATTCAAGCATTTCCTCAAATTCGGATGGAGACCATACGATACGCATACCCTTACCACCACCACCTTTGACAGCCTTAATCAATACAGGATAGCCAATTTTGGCTGCTTGCTCCTTAAGAAAGCCAACTTCTTGGTTTTCACCATGGTAACCAGGTACAACAGGGACGCCGGCGTCCTCCATGATATACTTGGATTCACTATAGATGTTGCCAAGTAAGCTCCCTTTTTCCCTTATCCACGTTAACAAGTGGATGATGTTACCTTTTTGATCCCATGGATCGCATAGCATCACCCGATGGACCAATAAATTCAAGCTTCTCGTCCTTGACACGATCAGCAAATTCAGCGTTCTCTGACAAGAAGCCGTAACCAGGATGAATGGCCTAATGAGGATGCCCCAATGTCAGCCCCCTTTTTTTCCATAGCATGCCTCTTTTCTCGTCGTACTTTACCTGTGCTCCTGTCATGCGTGCAACCTTCAAAATCTTATCGATGCTCAAATAGCTTTCAGCCGATGGAGGAGGGCCAATCAAAAAGGCTTCATCCGCCTAATAAAAACCCATGTGTGAATTGGATGATGAAGATGATGACGCTTATTTTGCTTACATACCATCTTTACGTGTTGTGCATTCATATCAGCTTCACTGTAAACAGCAACCGTCTTGATACCAAGATCCTTTGCAGTGCGCATCACGCGGCATGCAATTTCACCACTATCATAGTAATACGAGGAAGGTGAGATGTGCCATTACTCATCATTGCATGCATGTTGATATGCTTACCGATTAGCAATAAGGATCTTTTCGAACAATGGATTACGTGCTATGTATCAACGAGTACGTTAACGGACCATGTTGACGATGGCTATTGTTATCTTACTTGAGTAAAGCCTAAGGGGCATAGCACGAGCAGCCAGCGTATGCGTGGTGGAGGTTATGGTACAGACGCGTGCACGAAACATTGCAAACGATTTGTGTGGGTGAGGAGTGTGGTAGGATAGAAGAAAAAGAAAAAGAGGTGGGTGGGTAATGGGTAATCTTGTCCTTTCAATTTCACGAGTGCGGGGAAGTCGGACAGCCAAAAGCGTGGGAGCGTGGGAGAGCTTGCAGCCAACCACCTCGGACGATCCAATCCATCAACTTTTCCCTATCGATGTCGCCGCTGTTTTCTTTTCGTTCTCGTGTCTCACCATGTACTTATGCCCATTGTAGCAAAGATTGATACATGCTCTTCAATGCTCATTTTCATCTTTTCATCTTTCCATTACAATAGTCATCGAATAGCTGCATGATGGAAATAGAGCAATAGCGCATTGTGACAGCTTTCATGGTTATCATTCGGCAATGTGATAAATGATGTAGCAGATAACAACATGCGTGCGTGTAATAGATGCTATCCAAGGTGAAGAGAAATGTCATTTCATGGATCATGGCAACTGTAGTCAAGTAGTAACCATGGAGATGAAATCAAGCTTGCATACCTTGAAATGAATCCATGCATCATCACCACATGTCATTACATAAGCTTGATAACAGAATGAAAATGGCACATGTGGTGGGTGTGTTGGGTGAAGTGATTGCTCCAAAGGGCGGTGCCTGATCCGTGTGAAAATGCAGCGAGTGCGGTGCTACAAGCTGCATGAGAGCGAGTGGCGTCTACGCAAAGCCACCAAGAGCAAAAGATTTTTCTTGAGCGCGTTGCTGAGGAAACCTTTGTTCCTCCTCTTTCACTTTTCATCCATTTCTCTCTTCATCCATCCATCTTAATCATGGTAAGTAAAGGATCTTGTTCTTGATTTTTCTTTTTGATGCATTTGCATCCGATGGCACTTGTTGCCTTATCCACCTCTCGCTCTTTGCGCACTTGACTTGATTCAAGGAATGCCGAGTGATGTGTGTATCTTCTCTCTCTCTCCATATGCTACATATGGGCTGAGTCGTGTGTTGTTCTTTTCCTTTAAGGATTTGAATAGCCTCGACTGTTAGAGTGTTGTTTAATCAGAGTTGTGAATTTGAAAGAATTTGAATCTGATCAAACTTTTTATACACTCAATGACAGCCTCCCGCAAAAAAGTCCACTGGCAAGAAGGTTGCTCCTGCTCCTTACCCCATCAAGAAGACCTCTCAAAAGACTGGCAAAGGCAACCCTCTCCTTGAGAGCACTCCTCGTAACCATGGTATCGGTCAACACATCCAGCCCAAGCGTGATGTCTCTCGCTTCGTCAAGTGGCCCGCTTACATTCGTCTTCAACGCCAAAAGCGTATCCTTTGGACTCGTCTCAAGGTTCCTCCTGCCATCAATCAATTCACTCACACCTTGGATGCCAACACCTCTGCTCAGCTTTTGAAGCTTGCTGAAAAGTACCGTCCCGAGTCTAAGGCTGAGAAGCGTTCCCGTCTTCGTGCTTTGGCTGAGGCTAAGGCTAACAAGAAGGAGGCTCCCAAGACCGATAAGCCCATTGTTGTCAAGTATGGTTTGAACCATGTCACTTCCTTGATTGAAAACAAAAAGGTCCAACTCGTTGCCATTGCTTCGGATGTCGACCCTGTTGAATTGGTCCTTTGGTTGCCTGCTCTTTGCCGCAAGATGGGTGTCCCTTACTGCATCGTCCGCAACAAGTCTCGTCTTGGCCAAGTTGTCCACAAGAAGACTGCCACTGTTCTTGCCTTCACTGAAGTTAAGGATGCCGATAAGGCTGAACTTGCTTCCCTTGTCTCCGCTGTCAAGGCTAACTACAATGACAAGTGGGAAGAACACCGCAAGCAATGGGGTGGTGGTATCAACGGCGTCAAGTCCCAAGCCAAGATGGCTAAGCGTGCTGCCGCTGCTGCTAAGGAACTTGCTGCTCGTCAGTAAATGTTCCCTATATCCATGGAGAGAGAGAGAGAAGAAGAAGAATGTATCTTGTTTGCTCGTGTTGCAAATAAAGTGAAAAAGTGTCATCCTTGCTTTTGTATATAGTTATTCATTTTGCATCCCAATAAACATTTCGTAATCCACTTGACGCTGTTACGTTGCCATTTTTTTTCTCATTGTATGATGCATGTTCTTATATTATTGAAGTTGTGAGGATTGTGCTCTATATACACGAGTGCGTTGGATGGGTTGAGTAAAGTAAAGGTGGGTAGCAATGGAATGTGGAGGGGGTATTAAGCTTGATTTTCTTGATCCTTATTGGGGTTGCTATCTTTGGAACCAGCACTCCAACAACCTGGACAATTGTGAAGAACCTCATGGATAAAGATATCGCAATCGGGGCAAAACTCGTGTTTGCATTTAGGACATGCGTATGCGCTTGTTCCTGCAGCAGCCGTTCCAGCATCTTTATCAAATGCCACGAGACATGAAAAACAATGCGTATGGTGTAATGCGCTATGTATATCAAAATGTGAGTCGATTGTTGTTGATTCCCTCATTAATCCAATTACCTTAAACGGACTTCGTCAAAGTTATCCACGGGAAACAAATGATGGTACGATCGAGCAAGATGTGGGGAGGAAACCAAAGTCATACCACAAATGTCACAGTCGCTTGGGAGATCGCATACTTTGGATCCACATCGTGGACATATATAGCCAACGGTCGTTAAACGTGAATGACTACACATTGTAGTTAGATATCCCATCCCATTACACATATTCATCCATCTTTGATCCAACAGCAGCATTCACTTACCATACGCAAAATGTGGCCTGACTCTCAGTGTGTCTCCTTGGAAATCCCATTTGGACCAAGTTGGATGCACTTCTATTGGGAGCTGTAGCTGGTGGAGGGATGGCTTCGAATAATAGATCCTTGTAATGCGCCTCATTCAATACCACACCATAGCTGCCTAAAGTAGTACACAATGAGCCATCCATCCAATGTAGCTTTCTTTTCCCACCCGTACATACCTTTGGTCATTTTACTCAATACACGGCATATTTGCACCTCTGCTGCTAAACCGACAATGTTGACTCGTACATTCTCCTTTTGTAACAAGCTGACGGTGTCGTGGATATTCGATGGATCACATGTCGTCAATGCTCCAAAGATGAGCAAGATCTCCTTGGAACCATGGCTTGGAACGCTCACCATACTCGATCGTGCCAGCTGCAATGCATTTTGTAATGATGGTTCACCACTCGTTTCAATGTTTTTGCGTGTATCAAGAGCTCGTGTGTGATCATTGGGGTTGCCGCTAAGCTCGGTTAACTTTTCTGCAATGCCATCGCGTGTAATGATGATGCCAAGTTGCGATATTGGGTTCTGATCGAAATATTCAATGACGAATTGCTTGGCGTAAGTTACTGTAAGTTCAACTCGACTCGGTCGCAAGTCTTTCTCGTTCATGGCTTCCGAGAGGTCAATGACGAGGAACATGTGTCGAATAATACCACGCTGAATGACGGCAGTATCCTTAAGAAGCCTATCCAAAGTATCAACACCATCGTCTTTGTGTTTCCAATCACGGTCTCCATACCTTCTCCGTTTCCGTTGCTGTTGTAATTGGGCGACTACGCTACTAAGACGACCCTCTTCATCCTCTTGAAGCACATCCCAGCTGCGCTTGTATTCTTCTTCCCAAGAGTAACCGCCCTTGCCAGCATCCTCATCTTGATTGCCGTCAAATGTGTCGTCAATGTCAATGTATTCGTCGTCGAGAGGTCGTCGTGTGCCCATGAGGAATAAATGTACAAAGTAGAGGATCGATCGATGACAATAAAGCAGTGGGTTGCCGCGTTGCAGGTACTCAAGCCTTACATATCCCTGTGTGACGGTCCCCAATACCCAGCTCCATTGATAGATTTGGACACCCAGCGTAGTACCCAATTCTTAAACCATGCATGCATAGAGTAGATTACATATGATAAGAGTCAATAAAGGAAGTTCATTGCCTGTCATTGATGATGATATCTACATGGGGAAAGCTCGAGAAAACTATTCTGATGGAGGAGGTAAAAGGGAATTCACACATTTCTTGAAATCATCCGTGTGCTCCGAGAGGTATTGTGGATCGTACAAGTATCGCAATAAAGTTCGTTGATCTTTCAGACTCTGTTTTGCCTCGATCGCCTTCTCCATTTCCATCGCTTTGACTTTGGCCACCTTTAAGACAGTATCCGGGAGTCCAGCCATACGCGCAACATTCAATCTTGTATGTTTGAACCATCAAAGTCAAAACCCAATGCTTCCTTCCACTGTAAACATGATGACACTTACCCATAGCTCTTCAAGCTAGTGCCCTCGACAAGTTTGTAAAGGAATACGACATCATCTAAAGTGGCAATAGTGTTTAGACGTTGAGCACAGATTATCCCACGTATACTTACCACCGTGTTCAATGAAGCTCATATGTCGATTTGCAGCTGAAGGAAAGATATCTGCCAGAAATGGATAATGGGTGACGAAAAGCGTGATGGATCGAACCTATAAGATCCTCCATGATTAATCTCGATATACATATGATCATGCTCAGAATCCATCCTCTTACACGAGTAATAAAGTGCTCAAGCACGGCATAGGCGATTGCCATTCCATCATGGGTGCTTGTGCCTCGGCCCAACTCATCCAAAATCACCAATGATCGTGGGGTTGCCTGCTTCATAATATCGCATGCTTCGTGTAATTCAACAAGGAATGTGCTTTCACCCTTTAGCATGTTGTCGAAAGCTCCCATTCTAGTAAATGAGTATGAGTCAATAAACCATAATGCGAGTTGATTCGTTAAGGATCATACCTAGTGTATACAGCATCCAAAATACCAAGGTGTGCAGAATCAGCAGGAACGTAGGAACCGATTTGCCCCATGATGGCTATCAATGCCACTTGCCGAATATATGAGCTCTTGCCTATCGTCAAAGATCATCTCAGTATAACGCCTTTTCTGATAGCTTCCAATACCTACCTCCCATGTTAGGCCCTGTCAAGATCATTGTGCTGATATCATCCGGCTACAAAGAAAAAAGAATACCTTAACACACATAATCATTAGAATCGTCATGCACGTGAAGCTTACATCAAAGTCAACGTCATTGGCAACATAGGAATCGGATAGGAACTGCTCAACCATTGGATGTCTCCCATTGGTCACTTTTATCTGCGTATGCTCTGAAAATGTGGGCTTGACGTATTTGGGTCGCCGTGCAACCGTAGCAAGGGAAAGCAAGCAGTCGAGTTGGGCAAGGCTAAGCACAACATCACGAAATGTCTCATACTTGTCAGAAACCTCCCTAGATAGCGTCCTTTAGTGATCCAAAGACTTTGTGCACATCATTGATATCTCTACCTCAGGAATTCACGATATGCATTTTCTGCTGTAACCACCAATTGCTCCTTGTGACGCTCACGTTCTTTCAGCTTTTGTGTTGTGAAGGGTGTGTGGAATCGAGAAACCGCCTTAGTGCCGCTGATCTTGATCCACTCGCCAGGGACTTTTTTGATAAGCGTATTTTTGACTTCAAGCAAATACTATATGAGACATGTCAACTAATAGTACGATGAAATCCATAATACAATATACCTCAATGCCAGCCACGTGGACAAATTGAAGACCCGTGATCCCTGTGCTTTGTTTGACCTTTCTCAAGTACTCGTCTAATTCACTTTCAACCAAAGCAATGCTCTATTTTACTGGATCAGTGGCCCGCTAACTTTTACCCATCATATCTTATGATCCACAGCCTACCTCCTTTTGACGTAGTATTTCCGGCCATCGTTCTTCGGATCGAAACAAGTGAAGTTTGCAATCTGGCATGTCGATAGCATTCGCATTGATCATCCCTTGGAACGCCGTAACGTCATTGTATATCCGAGGAAGCGATCCAAAGAGCTGGTTCAAAAGACCCGATTCGAATTGAAAGCTTTCGGCATGTTGTATGTTGCTGAATGTATGTGATATCTTGGCTAATGCATTGAGAACTTGTAAAAGCTCAGAGGGAGAAGACTAGATGAGATGATTAGAGGCATGCACGTTTAAACCAATGACCCATCATACTAACCAAGCCATAGTGGATACGGGAAAGACCTTTCTCGAGATCAGGCATATGCTTCAACAAGTCTTCCACAGTGGGCTTCATCGGATTATCGGTTGTCAATAATTCTTCAATAGCATTGATACGCTCATTGAGTTGTCTGATTGAATAATACGTATAAATACAAGATCGTACGGCATACGTGAGCTACTTACTGTACATCCACAAGAGGTCGACCCACCCATTTACGCAATAATCGCTTCCCAAATCGTGTTTTTGTGTGGTTGAGTATCCAAAAGAGTGAACCTTTCTCCGTAAAGTCGGTGGAATTGCGATAAATCTCCAAATTTGCCAGTGTGTTGCCGTTCAATAACATGTGCGTTCGAGACGAGAAATGAACAAAGTATTTGGTGAGTTGCAATGCATGCTCCAAGCCGAATTCTTCAAGATAGCGCAATATAGATGCCAACGCTTTACTAATAGGACGATTAATACATAGCCAAGCATTCCTTCAATATGTGATGACTTACATTACTGGGTCAGGGAGATTCAAGATTTCTGAGAATCGTAGCTCTAAGGAGGATCATGTAAGTAACTGGATGTGCATGAAATGAATGATATGTATAGCCCTTACCATAGTTTTTCTCATGGTTGGATGGTTGGGTATAAAAGTTGGATACAAATGTGAATGCTGTATTGTAGTCTGAAGCGAATTTGTCGTTTTCCTCCATACGTTCAATGCGCACTGAATCACCGAAAACGGTAGGTCTATCATCAATCCATGAGTTATTGTATCGTCCTCACAGCCAATAATAGTAATTTACCTTTGACCACTCATATGACTTATCACTTTTTCGGTAGCTTTGCTGAGTGTGTGGGGTAATAGTAGCTCGCTTGGTTCAATGTGCAAAAGGCGTGTTTCCAGCTCTGATCGCATATAGCCATCTTCGAAAGAGTCATACATGATATCGCCTGTAGCAGGTTGAACAGCCTACCATACATACCATATCAATAAATCCAGTAGGGACATACCCAATGACCATCCATTACTTACCACCAAACCAATTTTGACGCGTTCGTCAACACCTCCTCCACCTCGTTTTTCTTCGACAATGCAAACCAGGTAGCTTGTAGAAGATTCCACTTTGGCTTCCTCATCCACTCCAACGGTATCCATCTCATCGACAAAGGTGCCTTTGGTATAAAGTTGCTTGAGCTCACGTTGAAAAGGGGCGCTTTTGTTCGATCCAACAGCTTTGAGAGCGGCTGTCTCGGTTTGTCGTACAACCCCGACCTTGTGTCCAGCATGCACCAACCTATCAATGCATCATCAATAAAGCGTGCGCAGTAAAATTGTATGCCATCCCAAAATTACCTTCGTACATGTACAGCTAATCGATGTGTTGGTATACTCGCCACCCAAAAGTTTCGATCCACAAAATGAGCGATATGCAATACACGTGACGCAATCTAGACAACAACAACAACAATGAACATGTCAATGGATGTCTCTTGGTCATTGTAATCCCCCCCCCCATTTATCCTTCATTACCTTAGCATCTTCACCAAAGAATCGAAACTTGTATCCTACTTCAATGGCTAAAAGCACACCGGGATGCTTCCGTTTGAGCTCGAGAACTTGTAGTTCCAGTGGTGAATATGCTTGTGGTGTGTCAACGCGTCGCCGTTTTGCTTCACGATCACGCTCCAGCTGTGCAAACTTCTCCACAAAACGTTCATGGCGTTTAGCTGCAGCTTCAGGATCACGTCTGGTGGGCATTCGAGGTGGACTTTTTGCTGGTGATCCTGAATTGGAAGGAGAGCTGTCAATGGGTAAAGAAGGCGACGACGACGAAGGCGGCGGCGTTGTGGTTTGTTCAGTCATGTCGTTGTTATTGTTGTTGGATTGTCGTGTCTCCACATTCTTGGGACGTTTCGCATTGGGAGCGTTGGTGTCTGTTTTTTTAGTGAAGAAGGAGCTCAATGTCAACTGGCGTTTGCTCATGTGGAATAATATAAAGGGAAATGGATTAATGCTGTGGTGGGTGTGTGCTCAGACACTCATTCATCCTCACCCAACCTATCAAAACGCCGCCTGAATCTTTTTTTTTCTCGTGCCTGCAGCTCTCTCTTTTTCTCTTTCATTCGATGACTCATTAGTTAAACACCTTCTTTTTCCACTCCTTGTCTCATATTCTCCATGGCAACATCACACGCTGAGCCTGTCACCGTCCAGAAATTTGCTATCCCTGCCCTCGCCAAGGATTTGATTGCTGGCACAGTGGGTGGTTGGGCCCAAGTGGTTGTTGGTAAGAAGAAAGAAAGATTATGACAAGGAAAACATTTCATTACCATGACGACGACTCACCCACATCC
Organism: Lichtheimia ornata; assembly: GCF_029851405.1. NCBI lineage: Eukaryota > Fungi > Mucoromycota > Mucoromycetes > Mucorales > Lichtheimiaceae > Lichtheimia > Lichtheimia ornata. The sequence continues at coordinate 17,218 of NW_026695441.1, read as the reverse complement.
CATATTCAGGCCATCCATTTGATACGCTCAAAGTACGAATGCAAACACAACCATCACCTCCCATTTATCGCAACGCTATGGATTGCTTCCGAGCTCTTGTCAAACAAGACGGCGTAAGTTTCACATTGGAATTGATCCAGCTGTCCCTGAATTGTTGATAAGATTTCATCTCATTTACATACTCATCATCTCCAAACAGCCGAAAGGTCTCTATCGCGGTGTCACATCTCCACTTGCAGGCGTTGGTTTCTGGTAAATCCATTAATGTTGACTATGTTGATAGCCTATGCTCATTACCTTTCATTATAGCAATGCTGTGGTGTTCATGTCGAACGGCTACTTTAGACGCATGTTCCAATGGGGCGATGAAACCAAGGAGCTATCGCTGAGTAAGCAACGACAAAACAATGGGATACGTCTTTGTGGTACTGACTTGGGAGTATCAATGTAGTCGAGATTGGCATGGCAGGTGGTCTTGCAGGCACTGTGATGGCATTTTTCAATTGCCCAATCGAATTATTGAAAGTGAAACTTCAAGTACAAGACCCTGCTGGTGTCATCGGACCCACTGGCAAATTGGAGCCTGCCGTAAGTATTGCATAACCCAGGATCCTTTACATTGCAAGATACTTAGTCTGTTGTCATAGTATAAAGGTGTCCTCGATTGTGGTATTCGCACAGCTCGTGCACAAGGTATTCAAGGCTTATACCGTGGTCTCGGTGTCACTTTGTTGAGAGATTCTCCCAGCTATGTCAGCTATTTCAGTAAGGACATCTTTAACAACAACTTCTAATCATGGTCAACCTAACCGATATCTCTTCCAGTAACCTATGAAGGATTGAAGCGTATCATGCAAGCCTTGAAGAAGGATCCAAAAGAGGAATTATCCACCTTTGAATTATTGATGGCAGGTGGTCTCGCTGGCTTTGGTGCATGGATCCCAGCTTATCCTCAAGATGTAATCAAGAGCCGTTATCAGAATGATACCAGGTATGCACTACCCTTATATCGTATACAGCTGTATTTAGTGAAAAATTAGATATACCTCTGCACGTCAAGCCTTCCGCTCGGTGCTTCGAGAAGCTGGTGCCAAAGCTTTTGTTCAAGGCCTTGGTCCCACTATGGCTCGTGCTTTCCCTGCTAACGCTGCAACATTCTTCGCATTTGAAATGTCGATGAAAGCAATGTCCTAATTAAGTCCTTAATATAATGTAGATATAGAAAAAAAGTACGTTTATTATTAGGCCATTGATGTCCAAAAGAATATCATTTCTTTTCATCATAAACAACGCTTGATTACAATTACATCAATCCCGTCTGCTGTATAACATGATACTGTATGGACTTGTTTATTGAAGAATCAATTAGACAGCTGACACTGGTGGGGACATCTGAGACTAAATACAAAAGCATGCCATTCGAACCTGCTGCAAATCGGGAAATCCCTTCTTTGACACTACACAACGAAATGCTCCACAATTCAGCGACCCAAGGCGACAACGCAATGTCTCTTTTGAGCACCTATCTTTTGCAAGGATGGGTAAGCTTTAGAGTATACGCAGCCAATGGTCTACTAACCGTACCATGTAGGTCATGACAGACGAGCATTGTCGAGTACCTGATTGCCCAGTACCCATTATGCGATCAAAGGACGGATCGATCCGATTTTGCGTCACCCATGATACTCTTCCCACGGGTTCGTCAAAGTCAACAGCACCGGCCCAACCATCCCAATCACAACAGCAACAACCACAACGTCAGGAAGAAGAGGTGGTAGCAAAGGATCCATATGCTGCAAGTGGTCGCCGCTATGATGATGATGCCGCTCGTATTCAATTGGAAAGACGAGAACAATCCTCAAGAGCTTCTCAACTCATTGGTCAAAAGATGTTGCAACGTTGGACCTTATTGAATGAGACTTGTCCCAATCCAGAATGCTATGCTGTATGTATTGGTAATTAGGTTGGGTGGGATGGGATGGGATGAGGTGATTGATGATCGATCCATTATTAGGTACCTTTGATGCGGGACCTCTCCAAGCGTATGGTGTGCGTCATTTGTGAGCGAACTTATTTGACAGAAGAACAAGCAGCTGAGGCAGGTGCGAATATTAAGCAACAAGAGCAATCAACACCAGCAGTCGCAAAGGAAAAGCAAGAACCCAACAAGCAACAATTAGAACATCACGTCTCGAAGCCTGTTGTGGTAAGGATAAATGAGGTTACATGGTGCCAAGGTAGCTGACGAATGTTTCTTTACACAAAAGGAGGATCATTCAAGTCTTTGTGAACAAGAACATCCTGTTGTACCATCATCCACACTCCCTGAAACAGCTTCTTCCGTTACGGAACCTCTTGTCCAAAAAATTCACGAATTGAGTCAACGGGTGTCGGGTACCAAGGATGCTATTGAGTTGAAACACTTGTTTGAAGCTATTGAAGCGGGTGCCAATGCAGTGAAGGCTTGTAGATTAGTGAACATGTAGAATAAAGGATGACTTTTGGTGGGATTTATGCAGTACAGACATACAATGAAGATAATAGGGTGAGTGTTACTACTAAAGAGGGGATAGAGTTGTAGAGGGAATTGACACGCGACAAATCGGAGTCAGCACGCGAGGTGGTATAGAAAGGAACGTGCAATGTATCCAAAAGTAGGGGATTAGGTACGATCCTAGTAAAGAGTGAGTCTAGAAGTGATAAGAAGCTATTGCAGCTATGCAATTGAACGTGGGTCAAGTGCTGTGAATGGCACTCTGCACGCGGGATAGATCGATGCACGTAAACCTTATTTTACCCTCCAAAAGAGGGTCGCTCTTGTAATTTGGCTCTATTCACACTCTCTCTTTTCTCTTTGCTCTCTCTTTCTCCCTCACTCGAAACACCGTTCTATCGCGACGTGCTCTCTCTTTCTTTTCCCTTTCTTTCTCTCTCTCTCTTCATTTTCACCCCTCGAACACCTCATCACATACACTCATTGGTGAGTACTCTCTCTCTCTTTCATCTCGATTGCAGTCACCTGGGTGGTTCATTGTCAGCTCATCTCTTTCATCTCGTTACGTGATTGGCGACTCTTTCAGAACTTTGAGGGGGAAACTCTTTTTTATCCACCTTATCAACGACCCAACCCATAACGTTATCTATCCATATCCTATCACCATTTATCTTGTAACCATCCTGGAACAAGGGAGGATACACCAACAGTATGCAGCGGAATGCATTTATGACAGACTACCCGGTGAGACACGCCGCCGCACCACCACAACCACAACCACAACCTCCCGCATCTTCACAACAGCCACCTCGACAACTCGATATTCAACAGCCAAAGGCAAGAAACCAGCCACAGGGTCAGGTAGGTTAATAGGCAAAAAAAGAAAATGCGTGGCGGCGGGTTACCTGATAAAGACATTGTCATTGATTATTTTTGGTCTAGTTGGCTGCCCTGATGCGAGGCCGCACAGGCGATGCTTCCGGTGATCCCGACTTTTTCTTTGACCCCACAAGAACAGACCATGAACATCGTTCAAGCAGTGCTCCTCCAGATCAACATTTACTTTATTTAACTTCATCTACTGCAACAACGCCTATCACTGCTTCCGATGCTGGTATTCGTCGTCATTGGGATCATCATCATCATCATCATCAACAACAACACCATCATCATCATCATCATCATCCCATGGTTACTGGTGCTGGTAGTGGTGTTGCTTCTCCACTTTATGATTCAGCACGTCAAGCTTGGTCCTCTACTCCAAGTCATGTGGAAGCAAACAAGGCACTTGATTCAGGTATACATTGCATCTATCCACGTCATTTAAATTAAAAGTACTCATCATCCAATAGATGCAGGTTATTTCGATGCCTTTTCTCCCGATCATTCGCGTGAAAGAATGTGGAACAATCATGGAACTTCTTCTGGTTTGATGTCACCCAACTTGTTTGACGGAGGCGATCAAGGGGTAAGTAAATATCCCAAAAGGGTAATTGTTCCTTTTTATCATTGTCGTTATTGACAAGTGGGTGTTGTTATAGGGACCAAGTCGTTCGGTGTCACCCTTTGCACCTCTCAACAAGCAACAACAACAACAACAGGATCAATTCATGTCACGATTCAATACAGCAGCGGGTGGTGCTGGTAGTGGTAATGATATGGTGGAGCCCCAACTACGCACAGCCATGATGATGCAATCATCGTCAGCAAGTACCCGTAGCAGTGATTATCGTAACCATCAATTTCCACCTACTTCAAGTATGATGACGAATGCAGATTTTGGAATGTCGGTAGCTGGATATGGTAGTGGTCAGGATACAAGTGGATTTCGGGCCTATGATGATCCATCATCTTTTGGTGTTCATCATCCTCATCCTCAATTCCAACAACAGCCGACATCCCCTCCTATGCCTTACAAATTCACAGCGTCTCCGCCTCCTCGTGCAAATTCAACACCGCCAACGAGCCACATGGCAACACAACAACGCAAGGATGTTCAAGACTATAACAACTTGGTCTTTGGTATGGGTGCACTTGGATTAAATGATCATGTAAGCATGCTACTTTGTTATCGTCTTTTGTTTGTTTACTCACACTCACACACAACCCATCCCCCTTGTTAAAAGGTACCCAATGAACAACCAAAAATCAACCGTATGACACCACAGCAACAACAACGTTATATGCAATGGATGAATCGACAAGGTGGCGGTGGTGGTTCCGGTGGCGGTGTTAAGCCACCTCCACAAAGCTTGGATGCTATGCTCAATGATGGTTGGCCAAATCAAACTAGTGGTGTCATGTCTCCTGGTAAGGGGAAAATAGGTGAAATCCTGTTATTTGATACTCATCCTATGACCATTTTAGTGAGCTCTCCATTTGATATGGATGCAAGACATGGTGCTGTGTCTCCACCCATGTATGGTGGTCTTGGTGATCTTGGGTTTGATGATAGCCGTGATGAGCTATTGATGGATGCTGCACGTCAACGTCAACGACAACAACAACGTCAACAATTGAACAAATTTCCATCCACACCTTCATTGTCAGGATTAGCCAATATGGAAAATGATCATGCAGCATGGGCAGCTGCAGCTATGGCTGGTAGTGGTAATGCAAGTCCTGCTAGTGCAGGTGGACCCATGTTTGATCTCCCAGCAGCAGCCACAGAAAGTGATCGACAACTCTTATTGCAACTTCAAACACGTCAACGTCAAATCATGATGCAACAGGAACAACTTTTGTTTTTACGTAATCAAATGCTACGTCAACAACATTCTCAAGAGATGTTGCGCAACATGGCAGCTGCTGCAGCCACAACGCCTTATGGTGCTTATGGTGGATCTGCCGCTGCAGCAGCCGCTGTGGCCGCCGCAGCCGCAGCTGGTATGCGTGGTGGTGCTGGTGGTGCTGGTGGTCCTCGTGTGGTGCATGATCCATCGGTGGATATCATTCGTAGTCCTTTGCTTGAAGAGTTTCGAAGCAACAAGAATCGCAAGTACGAGCTTAAGGATATTGTCGAACATGTCGTTGAATTCAGTGGTGATCAGCATGGTTCCCGTTTCATCCAACAAAAACTTGAGACAGCCAACAGTGATGAAAAACAACTTGTCTTTGATGAAATCTTGCCCAATTGCTTGCAACTCATGACCGACGTCTTTGGCAACTATGTCATCCAAAAATTGTTTGAACATGGCAGTCAAGCTCAAAAGATGGTGCTTGCTAAGCAAATGGAAGGTCACATTCTATCCTTATCCTTGCAAATGTATGGATGTCGTGTGGTACAAAAGGTATGTTGAGTGTATACGTATGTGTCAAATGACGCTTTTATTCATTCGATATTATGATATAGGCTTTGGAACATGTGCTGACAGATCAACAAGCTGCCATGATTCGTGAATTGGATGGTAGTGTTTTGAAATGTGTCAAGGACCAAAATGGCAACCATGTCGTGCAAAAGGCAATCGAACGTGTTCCTTCTCAGCATATTCAATTTATCATTGACACCTTCCATGGCCAAGTTTATCATCTTGCTACCCATCCCTATGGCTGCAGGGTCATTCAACGCATGTTTGAACATTGCCCTGAAGAACAAACGGTAAGTTACTATTGAGGTCTACACATCCACGAACATACGCTGATACGTTCATGTGTATATAGGCTCGCCTTCTTGAAGAGCTTCATTGTTGCACCAGCCAGCTAGTACAAGACCAATACGGCAACTATGTCGTCCAACACATCCTTGAGCATGGCAAAGAAGAGGACAAGGATATGATCATCGGCAAGATCCGTGGTCACGTGTTGCAATTGAGTAAACACAAGTTTGCAAGTAATGTGGTCGAAAAATGTGTCGCTTATGGTCGCACAGAGGATCGTCGTGCCCTTATTGATGAGGTGCTGCAAACACGACCTGATGGGTAAGAAAAGCATATATCAATGGTTGAGGATTCCTTATACTTATTATCCTTTTATCTAGATCTTACCCCCTGCTTACATTGATGAAAGATCAATACGCCAATTACGTGTTACAAAAGATGCTCGATGTCGTTGACGACAGTGAACAACGCAACCTTTTGGTGACCAAGATTCGTATGCATTTGCATTCTGTTCGCAAATACACCTATGGCAAACATTTGACTCAGAGTAAGTGGATTTTTTCTTCGGATGGGAGAGTGTTTGTGGATGTGAGTATTGATAAAGGCTGTATTACAGAGGTAGAAAAGCTATTACCCTTGAGCGGTGACGTTCAACAACAAGAACCCAATACTTCAACCAGTACAAAAACGCAAGCTGATGCTTCTGAAACTACTACGTCCCCATCGACAACGAATGGAACCACTGCTACAGCCACCACCGTAATGCCCACAGCTGACGAGAACAACAGCAGCAACAACACTACTACACAGTAAATCTCTTCTTTTTATCTTCTTTCTTTTTCTTTTTTTCCCCTTTGTTCATAACCCAAGTACATGCCCCCCTCCCACTTCCTACGTTTTATACCACTTTTATTAGAAAGCGGAGGATGGAAGAGCAATCTTTCGTGTTCATTTGTGTACATGTGAGCCCCCCAACACACTTCCCCTTTGTATTAGTCCCAAAAAGAGAGATCCCCCCCTCTTTCAGTGTATATGCAACACCCCAAAGTATCTATTATAGTCTTTTTTTCTGCATCTTTTTATATTTGAAACAATGAAAATACCGGTGCTTCCAGTAGATCTGCACCCTTTAAAATCTTGCCTTCAAGTATAACATTGGTTTCTAGTGGTACAGCTTCCATCATACGAATCAACTTTTCAGCAGCTTGTGCAGTGCCTCCTGTTGCCAAGACATCATCCATCGTTACCACCTTTGCACCAGGACGAATGGATCCTTTTTGTATCTCGAGGACATCCTATGTACGTAGTCGTCAATTTTACTAAAACAATATCTCTCTCTTTCACTTACAGGGCCATATTCCTTCTCATAGCTCACTGAAAAACATTCACCAGGTAACTTGTTCTTTTTCCGGATGGGAACAAAGGGAATCCCGAGACCAATGGCCACAGCTGGGCCGAGTACAAAACCACGTGCTTCAAGGCCGACAATGACATCCACTTGTTTGTCACGCAAATGATCCACGAATCGATCGACAACCACTTGAAGCGCTTGAGGGTCACGTAGAATAGGAAACACGTCAACAAACGGCTTGCCAGGCTTTGGGAAATCTTGGTATTCCACCATCATGTCATAAATGGAGTCCAAATCGCGATCCGGCTGCTTGGCTTTGGAATCAGACAACAAGCCCATGGCGAATGATGGTCGTGAAAGAAAAGAGTGGAAGAAAGAGAATGGAGACACGTTGGCGCTTTGCTGTTATTATATGTTACACCTTCCCTTTCTCAAGTGCTACAAATGACCTGACAGTCAAGTCCAACGTGGTGTAATAGTATGATCCATTTTCCTTGGCATGACCATGCTTGCTGCTGTACCTTACAACAATCATATTACTACCGGCTGACAACATTCGAGTTTGGAGGAATGGCCCAATCATGATCACCAGCTATGCAATCGCCTCCATCAGCTTCACCTTTTTTCATGCAAAAAGCAACCTCTACATCATAGTATATGTTTATCCTTTGTACGGCTAGCTAGTCTATTTTAAACACCCAGTACAATACATTATTGGTTGGCATTGAGGATATCAAAGGAAATAAGGAATGTGTAATGGGATTCGGCGGCTGTTGTCGAGTAAAGCTGTATCATGGATACAGTATCCATGACACACCACGTGCATCGCATCACCTAGACTCAGCTTGTGTAAGGGTTACAACTACCATATAATAATGATGGCAATGAGTTTGTCCGTGTCCTTGTCATTCAGCTTCGTGTGCATTCTTCTTCATCGAAAGGTTGTGAGCATAACAAAAGCTAAATCAGTATATGGATCAGACTTACCAAGTTATTCCATCATAGCAAATTCTTAGGAATGATAATCTTGGTGTTTGGTCGTGAAGGTTTGTACCAGGTTCCGCGTACCCATCTTACGCCCACTTCATAAGTTGGATATTGCATAAAGGTTGAACTTTTCAAACGCTTGGTACGATGATCCTTGGTTGCTTCTGCTGATAAAATCTTTGCATTTGGTGCATGTTTCTAGGATATCCTATTAAGACGACGTATTCAACATGCATGATCAATCTCACCCTCATGAACATTAATCGTGGAATACATTTGGTCCGTAGCCATTTCAAATTACTGACATCACTTGGTATGGGTATCGATCCAATGTGTTGTGCGGTGTACATGCCTGGGGCTGGAAGTCGCAATACGTAGCACCTTTCGATGATCTGCAAAGAATTTATCTTACCCTTGACAGTAACGAGGTGATCAATGGGGACCTTAATATGACCACCCATCGTGTTACACGGCCTTCGTCACCAAGCAGCCTCTTTTTCGCAATAGCCGACACAGCAATCGCCGGGATCAGCGGAAACCGTTAGATCACCCCCATGCAGGCTGTAGTCCAATATGCCACTTTATCCACCTTTCAGGTGCATTTCGCGAGGTAGCTACATGAAAAAGGAGATGATTTAGTATATGGACATATGCTTCATCAAGCGAGGTGAGTATTTCTTACCTTATTAACGATCCAAATATCACAACAATGACAACAAGGAAAATGAACTAGGATACAACAATGAAATCTTAACGATCATCAAGAATATCAGCACATGGATCGCTCACAAAGAAAGACTCTCAATCTTGATACTCACACCAAAAGCTTTTGAACTTGTCAGCAATCAAAGTGTGGTATGATGGGAAAAAAGAGACGTGTGGGAGAAAAGCGATGGGCGACAACATCCATCCTGTTTATATCTGCATGGTGGGCGTGGGTATACCTGGATCGCAAACAAGGAGAAAAGAATGATAAAATGGTGATGAGCTGATAGCTTGTTGAGAGCCTTTTGCAAGGAGCCTTGCTGTGATTGATTGTGCATGCATGAATCAGGTTCTGAGATATGTAGACAAGGTGGCAAATGGATTCATTGTTGATGCTAAAATTGAAATGGGTAGCATGACATTGTTACATTTGTACCATTGTGCTACTGGGAAAAAGACTCGAGGGCATGAATACACTCACAAAGAGACACATGAGTGCTGAGCAAAGTGCCAATTTGTGCAAGACCAAAACCACCTTTTGATCACGCCTCATTCTTTTCTTTCACACCATCTCTCTTTCTTTCATTGTTGCGCGTGTATGTGTTGTGGCCTCTTTATTTATCTTCAACATGCGAATAAACATGGCATACTATAGGAGTGACGTCAATGCAAAGTATACCAATGCAGACCTACACTACTGAATCTTCGGGATCGGCTGCCCTTAAGCAGCATCCACCGTACAAGGATGATATTGATGATGACGACGTACCAGGGATCAAAAAGCAAGATGTGGAGACAACTTTTGCACAAAATTATGGGTTGGGCGATATTCATCACGTATGTTTGACGCTCGTCATTGACTCGTAATATGGCGGGATGCTTATGTTTTTCATGCAAGGGAACGTATGGTACCTTAATGACTGCACTTGGCAATGTCATTGGCTTGATGGGATCGGTAATGCGTCGTGCATACATATCATACGTTCATTCATTGATGTGTTTCAAAATGGAATACCCTATGTAGATACCATGCTGTGTTTGTTGTCCCAATCCTTTTAAACGAGTACATCAAGGTACCGTAGGTCTTGTGTCACGCTTTGGAAAATGTTATCGTATTGTGGATCCTGGACTTGTGCAGGTATGCATGCAAAAATCGCATCGTGGAGGAAAAAGGATCATGCACTTATCAACCACCATATAGGTCAACCCTGTCACTGAAAGCCTTAAGCGAGTGGATGTTACCATTCAAATCACTGATGTACCAAAGCAAGAAGTCATGACTAAAGACAACTGCTCCATAAAACTAAAATCAGTATTGTATTGGCGTGTTGTGGCACCCTATGAAGCTGAATTCGGTGTTGCCAATGTGTCCATGGCATTGATTGAGAGGTGGGTGTAGAGTATAAGGTGCGTGCCGTATCATCTCATATTGGATTTTCACGTTCCTCAGAGCTCGTACTGTTTTACGCAACGTATGTGGGCAGCATTCATTACAAGATCTTATTGAGAATCGTGATGCTGTCTCACGTGAGATACAAAAGACAATCAACCCTGCAGCATTGAATTGGGGTGTCGAGGTACTTTACGCGCTGCTTGATGGAAGATTAATGATATCAACAAGTACTCATTTTAATGTATAGATTGAAGCTACGCTTGTGAAGGATATTGACATTTCAGAAGAGTTGCAAGAATCATTGTCATCAGCAGCTCAAGCTAAACGTATTGGTGAATCACGTGTTATTACATCTGAAGCAGAAGTGGAGTCTGCCAAATTGATGCGCGAAGCTGCAGATATCCTTAGCACACCTGCAGCCATGCAGATCCGGTATTTGGAAACACTTTCAACAATGAGTCGAGCTGGACATGGACCCAAGACCATTTTTATGCCATTGAATCACAATCGCATTGATAATGACATCACATAATTAACCCATTCCCATAATTACAATAGTGTGAGTGCTCTCTATAATGACATGTTACGGTAATAAAACAAACTTTTGGCAAAATTACAATTGGTGAGTGTGTGGGGGGAGTAGTGTTGTGCAAAGAAAAAGATATGACATATGATGCATTTGCTATGGAATGGTAGGTGATGGGATCTATGCTGCCGTAGTGGTGAGGGGTTGCAAAACTTGGAATGATCCGGTTCCTCCTTCGACAACCTTGCCCAAAACGATGCGTGCGGAAGGTGATTCAAGCGTATCAAAGTCGCCATGTAAAGTGGCATCCGTCAAGAACTTGCATGTAGACTCATAACTCATCTTGAGGAATGGCGATGTATTACTTGCGAGACCCATACGGTTGAATGGCTTGTAACCACCCTCGAATGTCATGTAATCGGCAATCAGCGTCAAGTGTCGTCGATCCACCTTGATACCGTACACATCGAAAACACCTGCAATTTCCTTGATGATGGCATTGCGTGCTGCTTCAACACCATAAGTGCGGAGAATGGCTGCAATGTCATTGGTATCAATGTAGTTTATATCAATCAAATCGCTGTGGCTCCACATGCCAATCAAGTTGACACCTTCAGTTTGCAGACGTTTCTATACATGTATATGTTAATCATCATCATCACAATCATCCCCCAATGCTGTAAAACTTACCGAGGTATCATTCTCAGTAGGGTTGACATATTCAAAGCATCGTTGGATACCCTTGATTTCGTGAACAATGACACGTGTGCTGATCTTTTCAATCAAGCTGACCATGAGCATCTTTTTGACATCGGCAGGGAAAGTCATATCAACTTCACACCAAGCGCCATCCTTGTCATCAAATGACCATCGAGAAACATAGTCGTGATCTTCCACTGCAATCTTGGCCCAATTCTCGCTATTGGTTGTAGCCGATCCATCCTCAAGTTCCTCATCATCATCAACACCGTTTTGTGCAACCTTCTCAAGCTCAGCTTCTTCGTCCTCAAGTGTTCGGTTGGCAACATCTTCCTCATCAGGCTCATCGTAGCTGGCGTTTTGTCGAGTCTTTGCTGCTAATCGTGCATCGGTAGCGTCACCATCACCAGCATCCGAATCATAGGTTGCTTCAACAGCTTGACTATCATCCAAATCTCCTGATTCACCATTGTCATCACGTCCCTTGGATGGGGCAGAGATATCTTCAGTGTAAGCTTTGCGTGCACCCTTGATATCACGTTTGATAGCATCCTGCAATCCCTTCAAGAAGGTAGTTGCCAGCACTTCCTTCACACGCTGAGCGGTGACACGGTATTCTTCACGATATTCCTTCTCATTGAACAAGTTGAGGCGAATCGAGTACACCTTGGCACGCTGATAGTTGGTTTCTGCCGACTTAGCCAATACGGATTCGGTGACAACAACATTGTCTAACAGCTGTGACAAAGTAAGCTTGCTAGCCTTTTTGCAAAAGTTGGATGCATCTTCTTGAGAAACATCAGGCTTGAGTGGTAACAACATGGTGGGGGTCTTGATGACACGAGCAGCAGTCATGATGATTTCACGAAGACGTGGGATACCAAGAGTCACGTTAGCAGCACCATAACCAGCAAAATGGAAAGTGTTGAGGGTCATTTGAGTAGAAGGTTCACCAACAGATTGTGCAGCCAAAAGACCAACAGCTTCACCAGGATCCACCAAACTATGCAAGTACTTCAATTGCATCAAAGCTCTGAATTTGTTTCTTGTGAGTGATGAGAAACGCTCATTGTTCTTGGTCTTCTCGGTAGATTTGCTGAATGGCATGTTGTCAGGGTTCTGATCAATGTATTTCTTCATGCCGAGTGCGAACTTCTCCGATACAACACCCAAATGAGTGGATGGGCTGTAGACTGATAATGCAGGGTCGTACTTTCCAGGTTTCTTGAGTGCCTTCTTAACGTATTCTTCACCATCCTTGGTGTTGAGAGATGTCAATGCAGCCTTGGGGTTGTACTTTTGAGTCAACATTTCAAAGTTGTGTGCTGAGAAGCTGAACTCGTTGAGGTACTTGGCCTTGATAACATCAAGCGAATCTTCACCATAGTTGAATTGCAAGATAGAGCCATCTGAATCACGTACAGTGTGATCATAGAACACACGCAAGCCTTCCAAATGCTTGATCAAACAACGTTGCAAGTAACCGGAACGGGATGTCTTGACAGCGGTATCAATCAAACCTTCACGACCAGCCATACAATGGAAGTAGTATTCTTGTGGACGAATACCAGTCAAGAAACGACCAGCAACATAACCACCAGCACGTGCACTTGTATCATAAGGGCGGAAAGATGGCAATGATCGACCTGAAACCATGAGTGGGACACGACGGCCTTCCAATTCCTGTTGACCAAGCATACAAGAAATTTGAGCAGCGTTGACATTGGAACCCTTGGCACCAGAAACAGTCATCATTTGCATGTCGTTGGCAGGGAATTGGCGCACAAGACCATTGGGAAGACACTTTTCAGTAATAGAGGAAGTGAGCTTGTTGACCTTGGACTTCATGGCATTATCAAGACCAGCCAACTTGTTATCATCACGAGCAACTTCAGCCATACGCAAGTTGAATTCTAACATAGAAAACAGCGTTAGATGACCAATAAAAAATGGATGGATTCATTTACCTTTTTCAAGTGATTCCTTGCTTGCTGTCTTTGCACTTTCAGTCAAACCCAAATATTCCAAATGTGCTTCACGACCAAGGCCTTGACCATTGTCCAAAAGATCACGACGCCATTTGTCACCCTCTTCCGTCAAACGCAAATCATCCATTCTACAGGTGAAACCATGGCTTTGAACAAACTTGGTGAAGAGACGACCAAAGATGCTGAGAATCTTGCCAGCGGCATCAGGACCATAAAGTTCATAAATGGAGTGAACAAGACCATAAGCTGAAGCACCAAATTGGGCCTTATCAAGAACACCGGTCAACAACTCGCCATCCATGACAAGCACTTCTCCTTCTTCATTGGCATCCTTGCCCCAGTATCGACCAGGCACCTTGGGTTTGGATGTCAAATTGAGCTGGGGTTTGCCAACAGTCAAGTTCAATAAGATGGTAGAGATCTAAAAGTACAATATGAGTCATCCTTTTCAACAAGCTACACAACTCCATCCCCCAAAACTTACCACTTGTTTACCAGTCCAAAGAGGTTCAGGCTTCCAAATTGTGGGAGGCAAAGTGATCACACGACCATTACCAGTGCTACCATCTTCAGGACGAAGGGAACCATATAACAATTGTTGATACTCTTCTCGGTTGAAAAAGGTACCACGCGATGTCATCCATACACCCGAAACAACGTGATCTTGAATCAAACCACGAAGAGGGTTACCACTGGTAGGGACCAAGTATTGGTTGTCGGTGTTGGCAATAAGAGCTGCTTCGGCGCGTGCAATCTCGTTTTGAGGAAAATGCATGTTCATTTCATCACCATCGAAATCGGCATTGTAGGTGTTACAATTGGCGTAGTGCATACGAATAGTCTTTTCACCAGGCAAAACACGTGCTTTGTGAGCCATGATGGAAGGCTTGTGCAAAGTAGGCTGACGATTGAGCAAAAGCATATCACCATTACGAAGATGGCGGAAGACCTTCTTGTTGATGGTTTGAGTGCGAGTGGGATATGGGTTGCTGGCACTTTGAGCAGCTTGAGAGCTTTGAGGAGCAAGCAAAGAGTTGGCAAGAGCAATACGAGATTCCAAGCTGAGATTTTCCAATACATCCAAAGATTGATCTTCATGTTGCACATGCGTAGCACCGGGCCATTTGAAAGGACCATTGATGACAGCTTGACGCAACTCCTTGATATTGTGAGCCGTCACAGGTTCAGGATAAGTCAACTTGCGTGCAAAGACTGGAGGCACACCAATTTCATTTGTCTCAATATTGGGATCGGGCGAAATAACGGATCTGGCAGCATAGTTGACACGCTTGCCCATCATATGCTTTCTGAAAAGACCTTCCTTCTTCTCCAATGCCTGACGAATACCAGGAGGTGGCGTTTGACCCTGTCCAAAGGTACCAGGATTCTTTGTTGAATCAATAAACGAGTTCATGGCATGTTGCAATCCAATGATGCTCTCGATAAACATATTCTGAAGACGAATAATCTTTTCTTTGGTGCTATCCTGGTCGTTCTTTGAAGCTTGAAGCTCGTTGGACAAATCACGTACTTGATGTGCTGTTTTCAAGATGCCGCTCAACAATTCATTTTGTGGAGATTCAAACACCTTGTCGCCCATAACAGAAGGAGGTCGAAAGCGTGTAGGAGCAACAGCCAACACTTCAATAAAGAACATGTGATAGGTGGCCTTGCGAACCTGAGATGGGACACTGGGATTGCGTGCACCAAACAACAAGGTGGTAATCTCGGGCTCTTCTTCAAACAAAGACTGGATGTGCTTGCGAACTTGCCAAGGATTCAAATATCGCTGACCGGCGTTGCTGAGTTCTTCGTCGACTTCAATGTTTGGAAGTGCTGCCATCTTGGTTTGATCTTTCTTGGTTAAACTCAATTGGAAGAGCTTGGCTGCACCATCACGGCGAATAGGTGGCGAGATACCCTGGCAATTACCACAACGCTTGCAATGGATACAGATCTTGATGAATTCAGACATCACTTGCTTTCGCGCATCGTTGATAACTGTCAATTTGTAGTTGTCGTTGGCAAATCGGCGTGCTTGATTATCAGCCATACAATCCTTCACGTAGTTATCTAAACAATATTACAAAGCCAATATGAATAATCGATCCTTCATTTACACGTGTCATCTTGATATTTACCAATGCGAGCTATATAGTCTTCTTCCTTATCCTTTGCCAAGCCATCGGTCTCCATCTTATCCTCAAGGTTATCCTCATCTCCCTTCTTTGCGCCAGCCATGTGCATTTCATCAAGTGCTTGTGCTTCACGAATAAGACCATGTTGGAGGAGATGCAATTTTGCAATCGTTTTTTTCATCTAAGCGTATCACAAGTCAGCCATGGAAATCCATCACCCCAAGGATAAAGTCAATCAACGTACAAAGTAGCGATTCACTCGAAACTTGTTACAGTATACACATTTGGCACGGATGATGGCGTATAGGTTGTCGAAGAACATTGGGTTGTAGGTTGGCACTGGTAATTCAATGTGACCAAAGTGACCAGGGCATTGGATACTGTTTTGCGAACATGTTGCACAACTAAGAAGAGAAAAAGTATCAGCAACCCGCCATTGGTACTCGATCTTGTTGAATGACATACATTTGTGTTCGTTGGTATGGGCCGAGTGCAGGATCGTATAAACCGCCCTTGGTAGGATGTCCAAAAGTGTCAAATAAAACCGGGTTGATGATCTGCTTGACGGAAATCTTGCGAATCTCGTGCGGCTCGTAGAACGAAAAAGACACCGAGTCGATCTCTGATCCAATGGGACACGATATGTTCATGTCGATATCGGCTCGGTTGCTACCCGAAGGAGGAAAACAGTGGGAAAGATGTCAAGATAGAATAGCCCGCTCCTTGGAAAATAAAAGCAGTCAGTGGTCACCTCAGCCACTGATCACTTCGGCCAAATTCCTCTTTGGGTAACCTCTTGGGATGGTCCGTCCCCGACAACACGATGATGCCACATAGCTTATAATCACATTGGATAATAAATGATCATTTATACACATTTCATTCCCACGTGCTTCCTCATTGTAATGCATGTCTTTGTACATAGATTGCCATAATGCCAACGCTTCCTCACTTTTTGTTAACGTATGATGATGCTCACTTTATTAGCCAATCCACGAAGTTACGCTACCTTTATCTCAAAGTCCATGTGATCCCACTCACAATAAGACGCCTATACCATATGAGTTATTAGAAACCTTTATGCATCAATTGCCAACTTGGATCTTCTCACTCAGCTAGTATTCCAACTATGTGTCTTTGTTGTATGTACTTTTATTCATAAGCTCAACTCATACTACGCATGTTACCTATTACTAATTACTACCTTAATCAAGGATGTAATGGAATCTGGGGTATGAGGTTGGACCATCCACTCGTTTGAATACGTGATTTACAAGACCTTTGGTTAGACAATGTAACTTTGGGTATGATCATGCATCTCCTTGGTTTCGACCCCCCCCC